>NC_073745.1:177320648-177505648 GCF_029784135.1 Toxorhynchites rutilus septentrionalis
TGGAGAAATCGGGATTGCAAATATATGCAATGTGCGGTTACTTTTAGACCCGCATGCATTTTTACACTTGGGAATATGTGCAGACTTCAAAAGCGGTATGAACACAATGCTTTGGCTCGGTTATTCAAGACTGCATTGGAAGACATTCATTGATGTCTTCAGCTAATTGAACTTCTACGTATACCGTTTGGCAAAATTCTGATAACAATTTACTGCGATAACGTCGATTGAACAATATGCGTTTAACTTACATGTCAAAATCAAAACTGAGTGCTTGGAGTTCAACAAATCAAGCAAATTTGCGGTTCAAGAAGTACGTACACTTGGGAGCTGCAATAAATTCAGAGGTAAATGTAAGATACATTGATCGTTTAGCCATTCTTTCGTTCACATATTTTGGAAGTCCACGAGAAATGAATGAAATGAATAAGGCATCATGCCATACGACTTTCAGCAAAGAAAGTAATCTTTTTACAATACATGAATTGGCCTAAATTGGAATTCGTTCGCATCCGAATTCGGAAATTGTTTCATTTAATCACTGGTTTAATCAATAATTTAATCAATACACTCAAATGTCTACTAAGCCAACGATAGTCCTACATCAACCTCGCGGTTGTATTTTAGGTATAACTCACCCATAGTTTTTGACGTAGGATTAAGTTTTTCCGGAACATATTTTTATCTTTACTTTAAATAATTTATTTTACACTTAGTTTCAAAAACTCATTACCTACTTAAGTATTTGTAAGTAATGTGTATTTAAAAACTCTTAGTTACATTTAACAATTACTGAATTTCATGTATATATTTATTTTGTTGAATAAGAAAATAAGGTCAAGTTTTCTCATTTCATCAACCGCAAAGTTTTTAAATTGGTAAGTATTATGTATGAATAAGAGAAAAAAAAGCTAGAGATTTTTAAATCAATTTTGCTATGGGGGTCTTTGGTACCACTTCATTCTGGAAAAGGGGTCTCTCGCCCAAAACAGTTTGAGAACCCCTGCTCTAAATCATCCATATAGCTGATATATGATAGCTAAATGATATATTGGAGAGTTTCTTACTGACTAAAACGTAGTTTCCGTTATTACGCTATGTAATGCACCTGAAAGGTGGAATCTCAGAAATGGGGCGTGTGTTTCTGATGACCATGTGCAGACTCGTTTGTGCGATTCTCCTTCTCTTCAATCGAACAAAATATTCTCCCCCAGTTCCTTAAGACCAGCGTCCTATAGGATCTTTTCAAAGAGTTGCATATGACACGTCACTTTTATAGCGAATTCGTTTTTAAAACTGAGTCAGTGCCAAACTGACTCTGTAATAAAAAAAAACGTTTTCAGTTTCACGAATGCGGTGATTTGTTGGTGTGCGTTATATAGTCTGATTTGTTTATATTTGCGACGACAAATGTACAGTGTCGACGTTTGGTGGCGATATTAGTGCTTGGGAGGTAAATTATTCTCTATCAGATCAGAAGGGCCAAGTGCAGTGTAAAAATATAAAAGTTTGATTGAAAATTTTTACTTCATATTGTTTGATTACTTAACACATGTAGTTCTGACACTCACTTAACCATTTGTCGATGCATTTCCTGCTTGTTCCATAAATAATTACTATTATAATGGAAAATCATCGTTAGACATAGTTTTCGTTCAATATGTTTCGGTGATATCGGAAAAAACCTCTTATTTCATCACATAAAATAAATATTCTATACGTTAAAGTAAATTTTCATTCATAATTTTGATTTTGAAAGCAGATTTATTCCACCTGAATATCCATCATTATTTTCGTCTCCCAATGAAATCACACGTAGCTTAATGCCGTCTACTCGAATATATTCTTAAAAATCAGAATCCGAATTAGATTACGATTCCAATAATACAAAAGCAAAAGCAGCAGGTTTTCCATTTTCATAGTTTTTATTTTTAGATTTTCCAAAACAATACTCGGAACTTGACAGTTCAATATAGTTGTATTAGTGAACCCGAGTGCCAACCCGTGAAACATCTCAGTGCGAAACTAACAGCTTTCGGGGCGAACTAGTGCGAAACTGAGTGAATAAAAAAACGTTTTGACAGCAGTTAGTGCGGCACTGGGATTGAAACTGAACAAAAACGAATTCGCTATTAGCTTCGTCGATGAGTACTAACCCAAAAGGGATCTCACCCGCCGAGAATTAGATTTCTTGTCCTTTAATTTTAGCTTATTTTTCTTCTTTTCCTTGCCCCTCTCTTCTTCTTCTCCATCTTCTTTTTCTCCACTTTCTCCATTCGTTTTTTTTGTTGCCGGTGTCATCGTTGCCCTGGTCGCCATAATCGATTTGTTTCTTCCGTCCATTTGTGCAGCAGCTTCCGGGTTAAACAAAGGAACAGAGGATTAATCCTGGACTGAGATATTCCTCCAGAGGGATTACTGCCTCTGAAACCTGACGTTTCCACTCGGTTGAGTTCCTACTACTTGCAAACTTGATCGCTTGATCGCCTATCGGATCCATCGCACTACTGCTTCTTTCCTCATAATATCTCCATTCCGTTCTCCTCTATGTCATACAGGATTTTCTCTGAGATATCGTTTGGCTATACCTTGTTAACATTCCCGCCAGTCTTTTCTTCAAATTGAGGAACAAATCCTGCAAAATACAAAAAAAAACAAATGTTTGCAAAATACAAAAAAAAACAAATGCAAATATTTGGCTGATATTTGGTGTGTTTTTCCAAGAGATGCTACTAACACGCGCCTGTTGTACCATTTCGTACTTCAATAGGGTCAAACGACCCTATTAAATGATGATTTATGTCATGATGCCATATAGCATGACAGCAGGGGATAGTAACTTCAAGCAAAAAAGTGGGACCGATTCGAGATTGCCTTTATGTAAACAGTGAACTTTTTTTACACTCTAAAAATTGCACCGACTTGCACTGACAATTGAATGATATTGTCAATTTGTGCGAGATGCCTCAAAACAGCTGGGAATAAATATTGTTCATATACAGTAAGTTACATCTAATTCGACGTTTGAATTATTGGACAGACCTGTAATGTGACACGTTTAATTGGACATTTTTGTAAACATCGAGTCGGGTCCCAAATTATGGCGCCACATTAAAGTTGCCACCAGACGTAGACACTGTACCACTCACATCGCCAATGTTCAATTACAGGCCAAAATCGCCTCCAAAGCGACACTGAGTGGTGCCTCGGCATGTCGTATTACATTTAAATTACTGTATTATATTGTTATTTATGTTCGCATCATAGGCAACGAACACACATTTATTTTCCACTTGCAACAGTATTCATGATGATTTGATGGATGAATATACGACTTATACATGCATCTGGTACGACTATTGTCATGCGTATATACTACAGACAACCAAAAAACGAATGGCGGAAAACGTTCTTGATAATTATAATAATTATTATAGATTTTTGTTAATACATGTATGTTTGGAATATTACGTTAAAAATATTTTTAAGTCCGAATATTTCCGATTTCAAGAAAAGTGAAAGTTAAAGTTGATTTTTTTTATTTTTAACTTTTGAGAACGAAAGATTATCTGTTTGCCAGTCTTTTACGTTCTGATAAACATAATGATGAGATTATGAACTTGACAAACCAAGCTGCCAAGTGTGCCAACCCTGCAAACATTAAATCGTTTAACTATCGTATATAGAGCATCGAATATCTGATATTTTTGTGGTATATGATGCGTATACAGTAAGTTACCTCTAATCCTCGACATACCGAGGCACTACTCAGTGTCGCATTATAGGTGATTGGCCTGTAATTGGACACGATGATAGTGGTACAATGTCGAAGTCTGGTGGCCTTATTTTTGGTACCAAACTCGATGTTTACAAAATGTCCAATTAGAGATGAAAATGTCCAATTATTTGTGTCCCATTACAGGTCTGTCCAATTAACTAAATGTCGAATTAGAGGTAACTTACTGTACATGCAAGGTTATTAGGCAATACCTAATAACATAATAAGTCTGTTGTCATACGAATATACGATTCATCACTGCCATAAAACAAATGGCGGAAAATATTAAAGTAAAATGTTCGGCCCGGGGAATCACCATTCTTGTATGTATATAGAACCTTTACAAACATTTATGTTTGTACAAATAGGAATTAATCAATTGACTTTTAGGGATATAAATGTTTGATATGAGTGGTGGCGACGGCTATAAAATTGCTCTGATGGGATTTGAACTCCGGTTGTTTGGATTATCAAGCCGCAGCTATCTCGTACGGCTATCTGAAATATGATTTTAGGACAATTAAAGCTCTTACATATGAAAGAGTTGTAATCGGATACGTCATTCCTGATTGTTTATTGTGCTTTAGTGGAAATATCGCAAAATTTATATAGAAATGGTTCAATAAAGTTTAGTACCACATGTTTCAAGTAATCAAATAACATGAAGTAAAAAATTTCATTAATATTTTAACCATTTAAAACTGCCATCGGGCCTGCTCAGCAAACATTAAATCGTAAAAATGATCGAGGGGTTGTATCCGAGACACGACCGCTTAGAACGTAGGACTACGCAATCTTTTTTTTTTTGAAATTTGATGTTTTATCATTTCGAATATTATTTGCGAATACGTTGAAATTTAGTAAATAACTCTTTAGTAAAAAGTTCCGGGGACCCTGAAAAGGTTTAATGACTTACGTAGTTTTGTAGAATCATTTCGAGATGCAACGGTCATTTTTGCCTTTGCGAGAACAATACACTAATTGGTCATATGTCGCAATTTGTTTCTTTATATCAATGCACGCATTGCACTGAATATTAACGAGAGGCATCTTCCGTGCATCGCCATCAAAGACGAATGAACGCTCTGAGTTTCAAGTGTCTATAATTCAAAAGAAGAAGAAGAAGTGGATCGTCATTCAACAAGCATCAAAAACAGGAAGTGGGTTATATCTATGGTATAACCGCAAGGGTGACGTAGGACTATCGTTGATTTAGAGATCATTTGTTGAATCTGAGTTCATTCTGAATGAATGAATATTTGAGGGACTTCGAAAACGAGAGCGTTACGTTGGAGGCACAAGGTTTTATGCATCCAATATTGGAAACGGAAATATCCTACTGATGGGGAAGAATAATCTTCAGAAGCTATCCTGTTAATTGCGATTGATTGAAAAATCACAAAACCAAATGTATTTGGTCACAGTGTTACATGGATAGAAAACATTAAAATAAACTCTTTCACATGAATGTTATTTTAAATTCCCAGAGGAACTGGCAGATTATTTTCAGTAACGATTAGATATTTCCACATTTTCCTCGATACTGGAAGCCCACCAGTGGTTAATGCTAACTCGATAACCATCCGTTAATAGCACTTGATTGAAACATATTTGGTCACAGTGTTACATGGATAGAAAACATCCAAATAAACTCTTTCACATGAATGTATTTTTAAATTCCCAGAGGAACTGGCAGATTATTTTCCGGATCTTTCTCGATGCTGAATGGCATCCAAACGGAAAGAATTCCGCGCGTGTATGTATGTGTGTGTGTAGCGGCTGCTTCGAGATCTTCCCGGGGAACCGTTTGTGGCATCACTCTCCTACTGATGGATTCCCTTCTGGCCTAAGGTGCACAAACAGGCTCTTGGTGACACCGTTCATCCGCGCTTTCATGATACGAAGAGCTTCACCACAACAGTGACAACATGCTCCAATCGCTGTTCAATTAGAACTGAGTGGATTTCCGAGCGGCGCTCGCTTATATATCGATTGGTGATTTCAAGAGCCTGTTTTGAAAACAATTTTAAGACTATTGAAACAAGTTTTTGGATCAGAAAGTAACAAGTATAGAACGCGTAGACATTTTATCTTTCGAATGAAGTGTTTATCATACCATTTCGTTCAGTTGTTTAGGAGCTATTAACGCTCAAAATCTCGGTCTCCGGCGTAACGCTTTCGTTTTCGAAACATTGATTTTACACCCCGGTATAGAAATGAAAGACGTAGTCCTACGTCAAAACGCGTCTAACAGATGTGTTGGCGCGTTCCTAAGCGCCAAGGCAGTGGACTGTAAAGCGGAAAGAACGTTTCAACTGTGTGGAAATAAACTCCTTTCCGCCTTGAGAAAGGCAGGTATTGGTTTCCACAGCAGTCTACTAGCCAGATATCGATGGTGCGAAGGTTTCTCCTGGAAGGCAAGAGTGCACTTGGAAAGTAAAACACTTGTTACTTTTTACTACTAGGTTTTATTCGAAAGATGTTGCACATACAGCGTGTGAAAACAGAATAACTTCAATCCGCGAATGGCATCCTTTTTTATGTGCATGGGAACGTGTGACACTAGCGATGGCTCGTTGGTGCAAGGTGCTGTCGGTGATGTATAAAAACTACGCCGCACATGCGCTCAATGTGCATCGAAGACGTCATGCCGGAGCGGTCGAATCGGCCGCGAACAAGATGCACACAGTTTCAGTGCTAAAAATTGTACTTCGCGAGAAAGACCGTTTATGAAAAATCGTTTCTCGACTCTCGGTCAAAACCATCAACAAAGTTTCTAAGTTATAACTTATTTCGCGCAACGAAAACAAGCAACACACAAAAAACCAAATATCGATGTTTAGAAGCGACCTATAATCATTTGCACTCTTCTCTTTTTTCGCCTGCTTTGCCATGACTCGGATGGTTGTGTTAATTGCAATGCCAGATGCACTTCAAGTGAAATATTCGCTAGCGTTCACAGCTCAAGGAGAACATTGAACACAAAACGAGCAGAATAAGCGACCTTTGTTGTTTCGGGCACAGAAAGATTCTTAGTAGTTTCCTCAGAGGAGATGCAATATTTATACGCTAGCGATAGCTCACTTACTATGCAAGGGTTTACTTCGCAAATTTTCTCTTTTCGCTATCCCCCTTCGCTGTTTCTGTTCTAGCGGCTGCATAAGTTACCCGTTATTGACAGCTCTGTTCGGGAAAGCACACAAATGTATGGAAAAATGGGAATGCTTCCAATTTTCATCAATTTAAACCATATGGCTATGGGATTGTAATGTATAGCATATCAAACAAAAAAAATCTTAGAAAAATTCCAATTCGATTTGTATGCAAATCGTTTGAATCCGTTCGTAGCAAAAATAGTTATTAACGTTAACTTTATTTCATAAAAACGTGACCTGTTTTCTGATCTGATAATGTAAGACGTAGTCCTACGTCAAAAATTTAAAATTGGAGGCGATATACATACATCCAAGACACATTACTTGTATGATGTGTATAACTGGCATATGCATATGAAATTGGAGACCGTATACATGTATATGGGGTATATGATGTAATATAAACGATAATTATATGATTTTTTTTCTAGGATGTATGTATATCGCCTCCACGTTTGCATGTACGGGCGGCTAGGCACATCATATACATGCAATTTGTATTAATCATACTTGTTTTGTAGCACTGGTTTTGTCACCTGTCATTAAAAAGACAAACGCGGTATAATATTATCCAGCATACTAAGCATACTGCCCCTGGCCCGACTGGCTCAGTACTTTTTATTTCATCTTATGTTTACAATTACATTTTCTTATTTACTAACTTAATTTTTCGGGTCGCGCTAGAATCGTACGCACACGTTTCCGTGGTGCTGACTGTGCGCGAACCCCTGTTGTATGACCAAACCGCTATGTAGAACAATCACAATTTCTTATTTACTAACATAAAATTTTTCCGGTCGCGCTAGAATCGTTCGCACACGTTTCCGTGGTGCTGACTCTGCGCGAATCCCTGTTGTACAATCAAAACCGCTATGTTGAACTTGCCCCTGGAAATTTGACGAATAAACAAAACTAAAGTGGGGCCGGTTCGACATAAGCGGGACTTATAAATTAAATAAGGGCGCTATATCTCCCCCTACTCAATGAGTTTTAGGGTTTCCTATTTTTGGGGGTTCCACCTGGGACCCATTTACTATTTGGTCACTTTTTTTCCACTATTGAAAACACTTCTCTTTTGTTTCTATAGAATAACACTTCCGTTTATTTAAGTAGGAAAAGGTAGGAAAAGGACCACGCGACCGTTCGCGCGAAGTGTGTCTCTAGAACTAACTTAATATTAAACATGAAAGTCTTAAGGTAATCTTTTTTCCAATAATTGTGTAGAGTTCTTTAATTTGTTGGGAGGAGCCAAGGCATAGAGAAATAGCCAATCAATCGAATGCAGTGTTCGATGTGATTGGGGTCAAGAATAAAAAATGCTTACTGCGTGTAAGCGCGCATATCGCCTAGTGAATATCGATTTCATGGGAAATCGTAAAGTGTTACGACTTTGTAAACTGTCGCATATTTCATCGGAACAGAACTAGGTCTGTTTTGGTTTTAAGTTTATCGCCATCAACTGCGCGCGATATGATGTAAGAATGCATTCATACCGCTAGCGCATGTGGCTAGTTTTTATGGGTGATGGATATTTGTGGGAGAAAAGTAATTAACGAAGTTATGCAGTTATGCTTGTGGGAATGGTAAACATTGAAGTGCTTGCGCATGAGTCATTTGTTAGAAAACAATTAACTGCTTATGGGAATGAGTTGACAATGGAATTTGGTATGGGATTTAGAATGGGTTTTGAAATGGGTTAGGAATCGGATTTGAAATCATGCTACACCATCCCTATTTAGGAGAATGATGTAATGCAATGAAATCATTCATGGTATTCAGGTAAATTCATGGTAAATAATTATTCCTTGGCTTCTCTCAACATTACAAAATGTTTGCTTACTACTGAAGGTATACAGTTTTTGAAGTAAACAATGTATTCAAAATGAGAAAGTTTCTGTTGAATATATTTTGGAATGAAATACAAATAAAAAGAATTTTGTTTAGATTTTTGTTACTCTATTTTTGTGTACTACTGCTGTATGGTTTGTTCTGGGGTTTAAAGTTTTACAGTTTGGATCTAATAATTCTTGAACTATATATGGTCCATCGTAGAAAGGATCTAATTTTCTTCTGTTTTCTACTTTCAGATAAACGTTGTCATTAATATTTCAATGAATTGGGTTACTATTGTTTTCTGAGTTGCTTGCTCTTTGAATTTTCTGCTTAATTAACTTGTCTTTTGCTATTTCGTTAGATCGTTGTATTTTAAATTTTAATTCTTTACTATATTGTTCAAAATTATATATTGGTTCTTTTCCTTTTTCGAATAATTCATGTGGTAGTTTAGCTTTATTTCCAAAAATAAGTTCATGAGGGGTAAATCCATGATCTGAATGTGGGGTTGTATTATAATTGAAAGAATAGAATTTTAACCATTCGTCCCAATCAGTTTGATGTTCGTTAACGAAAGATCTCAGGTATTCATTTAAACACCTGTGATTTCTCTCCAACGATCCTATCGTCTGAGGGTGATAAGCTGTACTAAATTTTTGTTCGACTTTAAGCATTTTACAGATCTGCTCAAAGACTTCATTATTGTATTCAGTTCCTTGATCAGAGCGTAAAATTAAAAATGTTCCGTAAGTTAAAATAAAATTGTCTACTAACGCCTTAGCAATTACGTTAGCTTCTTTTGTGGGTACCGGAATAAATACGACATATTTTGTCAAATCGCATTGAATACTAACTGCATATCTATTGTTGTTGTGACTTCTAGGCAAAGGTCCAACAGTGTCTATGGAAATAACTTCGAATGGGTAGGATGACGTTGTGGTTACCACTTGTTTTTCCTTGGTATGCTTTATGATTTTGTTTCGTTTGCATAATTCACAGGCCTTAATGAATTCTGCAATCGATCTTTTCATATTGCTCCAATTGTACATTTCTCTTACTTGAAGGTATAATCTATGTTGACCAATATGTCCTCCAGTAGGGGTATTATGATAGTTGTATAATATTTTTTGAATATCTTCCTTTTTTGTTACAAATGTTGATGGGTTGTAAATAATAATTTCAATTGAATACACTTGTGCATTTGCTAATATTTTAAAGTTTTCAATTGATATCATTTTAAAAATTTCATCTTTAGTTGACAGCGCTAATTTCCTTTGGTTCATTTTAATCATTGATTCTTCGACTTTTAGAAGTGCAGATTCTAATGTCTGACTTCCATTGAAAATTTGTTGCTGCACTAGCGCAAGAATTTTATTATTTTTCTTCAATATAAATTTCATTTCATTTTTGTCAACTTTTGTTTCAAGTTTGATTAATTTGTTGGTTTCTGATGGGTTGTTTGTCATGTACGTAGAGAAGTGATCAAGTTCTCTTGGTACAGAAATCTCTTTATCAGGTGATGTTCCTATACTATCGTCGTTTTTTATGTTACGAGTCATTGCTCTCGTGCTTACTCCTAATATGTTTAATTTCTTTAGTTCGTCAGAGGTTGTTATTATTCTTGACAAAGCATCGGCTCCTACGTTAGATTTTCCTGATATATATTCAATTGTAAAATCATATTCTTCTAAATCAAGACGCATTCTGGTTAATTTTGACGTTGGGTTTTTCATTCCGAACAGATAAACCAATGGTCTATGATCTGTTCGCACTAAAAATTTGCTACCGTATAGGTAAGGTTTGAAATAATTTATAGCCCAATGTATGGCTGTTAATTCCTTCAGAATAACTGGTTTATTTTTCTCGCCAGGTGTAAAAGTTTTACTTGCAAATGCTATTGGTAAATTTCCGTTTGGTGTTTGTTGTGACAATACAGCTCCACAACCTATGTCTGAAGCATCTGTTGTTAATATAAATTGCTTCGTAAAATCTGGATATTGGAGTAATCTAGGTGACATTAATGAATTTCGTAATATGTTAAATGCATTTTGGCAATTATCTGTCCAAATAAATTTTGAATCCTTTTTCAGAAGTTGGTTAAGAGGATTTGCAATCAATGCAAAATTTGGTACAAATTTTCGATAATAATTACAAAATGCAACGAATCTTCTAACTTCATCTGCATTTTTTGGAATTGGATAATTTTGAATTGCTGAGAATTTAGTATCATCCGGTAACATGCCATATTCTGTTATTTTATGACCTAGGAAGGTAACTTCTGTGCTAAAGAATTCCCATTTTTGAGCGTTGAGCTTCAAATTATAAAATCTTAATCGTTCAAAATCTTGAGTCAAATTTGAAATGTGATTAATCCCGTGACGATAATGTCGTCGATATAAATGAAAGATATTTCTGAAGTTAAACCGGCCATTGCTATGGTCATCATGCGTTGAAAACTGTTTGGACTTATATTTAATCCAAACGGTAATCTCGTAAATTGATAATGTCCGTTTTGTGTTGAAAATGCTGTAAATTTTCTAGACTCAGTATCCAAAGGTATTTGATGAAATCCTGACATGAGATCTAAAGTTGAAAAATATTTTGCTCTTCCAAGTTGGTCTAAAATATCATCAATTCTTGGTAGAGGAAATTTGTCTGCTAAAATTTTCTTGTTTAGTTGTCTGAAGTCGACAACTAAACGCCATTTCTTGTCATTATCACAAGATTTTTTTGGTACTAGAAGAATTGGTGAATAATATGGTGAAACCGAGGGTTCGATTATATTACTCTCTAACATTTTATTCACCTGTCTATTTATTTCATTATGTTGAGCATGAATTGTCTTGTAATTAGGAATATATACTGGAACTTTGTCGTTCAGAACGATATTCTGCGAATAGAAATTGTTTTGGGTCACTTCCTCTTCCGGAAGACAAAATATATCTTGATATCTACTAATTAAATTTTTAAACTTGTCTTTAGCATATATGGGAATTTTTCCTGTATCAATGGTTTTGAAAATTTCATCGAATCTATTACTATTATTTTTTTTGTTATTACTATTAAGTATTGAGTAATTATTTAAAATACTTAAAGTAGGTTTAAATTCTGAATAGTGTATATACAAAGGTTTGCTTGTTATATTTACAAATTTTACATAGGGTTTTGCTGGGGAAATTATAGTATTTCCACAGAAAACTCCTGGATAATTTTTTTCTGAATGAACTACCATATCTTCTATAATATTCAAATACGGTATCCTTCTAACTATTTCACTTCGGCTTGGTAACATGAAGCCTTCTTTTAAATTATCTTCAATTGGTATTGAAATTTGTACATTAGCTATATTAAAGGTAAGTAGCCAATGTTCGTAATCTATTAAGCACTTATAATTTGTTAAAAAATCTCGTCCTAGTATACCGTCTGCTTGTATTGGTAAGTCTGCGGTATCTAGATGAAAATCATGATTTAAAGTTAAAGTATTATTAAAACACATAGCTGTAGTTGTTATTCCTATAGTTTCTACGCTATTTTCCGTAATTCCGGTTAATTTTATTTTATTATTAATATTTACAGGTTGATTTGGGAGAATATTTCGTGCTTTAAACAACGAAATATCTGCACCGGTGTCTATGATCAGATTGCATACTTTGTTTCCAGTCATGTGCACTTTGACCTGAATAAAGTTTGATGCATTTCAATTTATTGTCAAAATCGGTGAGCCTGACCGTAACAATTGCCCAGTTAGTCGACATCTGTGCTCAATTGTTACTGGTTGGCTAAAAAATAATCGGGATTGTAATTTCCTGATTGTGTCGGTTGATTGTTATGGTTATTTGTATTATTGTTGTTGAACGGTATCAAAGCTTGGCAATTATTATCTGATTCGTTCTGTGGATAAAATCGATTATTGCTTGTATGATTATTCAGTCGAGGAATGTCATGCTGATTAGCAACGTACATTCTTGTTGGAATGCTGTTTCTATTGAAAGTTCCGTTAGGGTTTCTATTAATATTTTGGTTGAAATTTCTTTGAGAAGGGTATTGTTGTGAGCCTTGGTTGAAATTTCTTTGAGAAGGGTATTGTTGTGAGCCTTGGTTGAAATTTCTACTAACGGGATATTGATGCCAATTACGATTGAAGTTTCTGTTGTTATTTGGATATCTATTCTGATATCTGCCTTGAAAATAATTTCTCTGGTTAAATCTGTCGTTCATCATCGAATTTCTATGGCTAGAATTGCGATTTATATATTTGTTATTATTCTGACCATAATTGTTCGGTTGACCGTTTTTAGTCGAATGCAGTACTACTGCATTTGTGTCTCTATTTTCCGTTTTCTCATTCTCCACCATGACATTGATGGCTTCTTGGAGATTATCAAATTTACCAATCTTCAGCATCATTTTTGTTTCCTTATTTGATGTTTCTTTTATAAGGGTCTGAATGGCTGTCTTTTGAGACATTTTCTTAGCCACATTGTCAGGAATTTGTTCTCTAATATAAGTGTCTTTCAATTTATCTGTTAGAACCTCGAGTTGTTTTGTAAAATTCTCGATTTCATTAACAGATTTCAATTTCAAATTTTTCAGATTAGCTACTGCTAAATCAGAAGTCCCTTTTTCTTCTTAATTTGATTTTATTCGCGTTGTGATTTCGTCATAATCAGTTGGGGTGGCGGAGAATAAATTTCTCGCTTTACCACTCAATTTCGTCAAGATTATTTGAATAGCTGCAGCCTTATTTTCCTCTGGTACTATTGTACTAGTCAGATTAACTGCATCTATAAAACATCTTACTCCACCTGGACTTCCATCATAGGTGGGTATTAGTGTTGCTAATTCAGCAGCTGTTTTAATGCTTAATGCTATTTTGCTTGGTTTACGTGTTTTAAAATACCAAATTAAAATTTTTACTAGTATTTTTAATTTGATTCTCCTTTTAATCAAATTAATTTCGCTTTTTACTCTTAATAATGAGTCTTCAGTGTTTAATTTAAAAGGGTGTAACGAACAACTGGATTTTCCATATGTTTCCGGTTCACTATCGTATTCCCTTTGTATTACTTCTGATTCATCTAAAATCTTTATGGCTTTCTGGTATATTTGTTTCAGTGCACCATAAGTTTCAACTTCATCATTCCAAACTGATGCTCCAAGTCGATAATCAAACGATTTTAATACAGTTCTATATTTGGCTATATTTTCTTGCAATTGTTGCCTTTTAGATTCTATATTATGCAATGTTCGTGGTCTGTTTTTATTTTTATTTAAATTCTGGTATTCCTTTTTAAGATATGATTCAATTTCCTTCAGTTGGTCCATTTAACACACAATTCCAACAAATTTCATTATACGACTCCAACACAACTCATTATATATTTACTTCGTATAGTATTTGTTCTTTCATAATAATAAAATACAAGATATTGCGATTATAATGCCTTTTCTGTTTATTAACTAGTATTTCTTTTGATTCTTATTTTGTTTGTTAGCTAATCTCTGCTTTCTTCTTTCCTTTTGCCCTGGGAGTTTTAACCAAGTGATTGGATCATCTCCAGGTAATTCATCGATACTATCTAGTACATCTTCCCATGTATTAGGATTATTGCAGTGTTCAAATACTTCATTATCGGGTGCGAAAGGTCCTTCGCCTTTGCCCTTGCTAACCGCATCCAATAATTCTAGAAACTCTTGGAGCTCGTCTTTAATCATTTTCGTATTCGTACTTTTATCAGAATTACAAAAAAAATTACAATAAAAATAAGGTTTATATATGTATATTTCAAGCTGTCTCTTGTAATCCAGCAACAGATCTTGCTGCTCTCAGAGCTTCCGATCGGGTACAATTTTTATATGATTTATAAATTTTTGCAATCGCAAGCAATAGTACGATAACTAGAACTACACACAGGATAGTCTCATTAGTCTCGTGAAACTGCGAATGTTGTTCAAGATAGTTAAGGACCGTAACCTGAGGGTCTCCTGAATTTGTGACCTTCTTTGTATTAAATAATCCCATGTTAGTTTGTTTCCTTAATATTCGTTTTTAGCGGAAAAAAATTCGTATTCGTATTTCATTAATTACTACTGCAATTTAAATGATAACAATTATTTAATTGTATATGATCTACTTGTATTTCATTTATTAAGTCTTCCCCTTTTGTGTTTCTTTTGTGTAAATCACTCTTATTTCATCATATCATTTTTGTGTAATAAAAAAAATTCTTGAAGTTAACTTCGCTCAACTGCGCGCGATATGATGTAAGAATGCATTCATACCGCTAGCGCATGTGGCTAGTTTTTATGGGTGATGGATATTTGTGGGAGAAAAGTAATTAACGAAGTTATGCAGTTATGCTTGTGGGAATGGTAAACATTGAAGTGCTTGCGCATGAGTCATTTGTTAGAAAACAATTAACTGCTTATGGGAATGAGTTGACAATGGAATTTGGTATGGGATTTAGAATGGGTTTTGAAATGGGTTAGGAATCGGATTTGAAATCATGCTACAAGGGGAAACTTGAAGAGTTTTCCCTAAAACTGGGTCGTGCGGGTTAATACTCCTATGTCCTATATTTGTTTATTCACAACAAACAACAAAAAAAAATATTGGCTTACTGTTTACATCACTTTTTTTTCCTTTTAATTAAAACATTTGTTAAAACAGGAATATAGGAATTTATGGTTCTTTATATCAATTCATACAGTCGTTCCTCTCGTTCCTCAGCTGCTCCCGTCTTCCGTTGTGACTCATCAATTGGTTGGTCTCTGATACTAGGTGTGGGTTGCTGCTTGTCTTCTTCCGTGTTGCGCAGTCTCATCCTTCTTTCTCCACCAGATACGTGTATTTGCGGTCCTTCCTTGAACATTCCAACGGCCCAATAGTTCAACCGACTCATAAAGTTTTATTTGATTTTATTTTTCGGTTGTAGTGTTTGCGTTCATTTTATTCCATGTCACCATTTTTGCCCCATTGGGTTGCATCCTTTCCTTCCCCAGCTTTTTCTTCAATCATACTGAACTTTAGGTATATCGGCAGCAATCTTAACTTTCAATATAATGTTATGTCATCTCTTCTAGTTCAACTTCGATCCTCATTTTAGTATCATGTGATTTCTGTTTATCTTCAACTTCAGATTTTTCGGCGATAAATAATCGTTATGGAGGTAGTTGTAGTCTTATTGCGTCAACCTTTGCATTACCTCATTTATAGAATTTAGTTGTATCACGTTCTTCACAGCTTTTATTCCAGATTTGTTAGAGCCAGATTGATCACTCCACGTTTCCAATACTCTATATTCTCGAATTGCTTATTGTTGTTTTTTTTCTCCATCATCCTACAACCTTCGATCATTGACCTTCCGCATGACTCGTCGTCCTCTCCCTTCCTGTGACTATCCGGCTGGGATGCCGAATCACTTCTCTCCCTTTCAGCGGTATGCTGAGTTTTGACCTTGACTCGCCTAGCCATGTATCGCTCCTCGTCGACAATCCATCTCCGTCGTTCCAGGGAGATCATTTCACACTTTTTTTTTAACATAATTTTTTTTTTAACCATTTTTTTTTCTTAGAAATCGTTTCTTAATTAGAAAATTTTCGTTCGTTTTTAAACATTTTTTTTTTATTTTTTAAATCGAACTTCTGTTCTGCTATTTAGTTTGCTCTTCTTCCCTAGTTTGGGTATTCCTCTTATATTTTTTTCTAAAATGATATATTTGAATAGAATGTTCTCTTCCACACATGACCCTTGTATATTTAATCTGAGTTTAATCTTTTTTTTTTTAAATGATAAAACCATAAGTTATGATAAAACCATTGAAATAAAGCAAATTAAAATCATTAATCATAAAATAATGATGAATAAAATCATAAACTAAAAAAAAATCATAAAATCATAAAATCTTACAGGTGTGTGTGCCTGTGCCAAAAAAAATCTGTGGATAGTGCCTGTGCAGGTGTGTGTACCTCCCCTTCTATTGACCAGGTTGAGGTTTCGGTTGTACGGTCTTACTCTCCTTCCATTCTTGCATCTGTATCACTCTAGCGCGTTTATTCCGTGTCATGACTCCTTGTCCATTCTGTCGTTCCGCATTCGAATACCTGTAAATATACTCTGTGGATAGAAAAACTCGCGAAACAAAAAAAAAAACACGGAAAAGAAAAGAAAAAAGAAATAAATTACTATTTTTTTACCGCAATTCTGCATAACATTACATCTTCAGTCCCCTTATTTTCCTCTCCTCTTTTCTGCTCTATTCTTCGATTTTAATTATTCTTTGATATTTTTTCCATGTTCATGTATTTATTTATTTTTTTTCGTATTCCATTACTCGCATTCCTATTATATATTATTCTTTATCAAGTTTACCTTCGTTTTTCTCTTTTTTCTCTTTACATTTATTTTTGTACTCCCCAACAAATAGATTCTTCTTTTATTCAATTCCACCCTTTGTTTTTTTCTTCATTTAGTATCGTAACCCTTCATATCTTTTTTTTTATATATTGCCTTGCTTTTCTCTTACATTCTTTTTTTTATATAATCGATTATTCTTCAATTTTTCTTCATTATCTCTTACTTTTTCTTCTTTATTCTTCTTCTTTTTGTTTTTACTCTGTTTACTCGTTTGTTGTATTTCCCACTTTAGAATGAGTCCAGTGCCAGCTCTTCGGTTAACTCAAAAGTTAATTGCTAACGATTGGAGAACACATTTATTGTTATATCATTAGCTGTCGACTCAAAAGTTATTTGGGTTGTTATTTCCTGTTTTTTTCTCTGCCATAATTTCCCCTCTTAATATTCCCTTAAGCTCTTCGGTTCATTCAAAATTGTTCTGCATATTAATGCCAAATTGATGAACGCATTAATTGTTATAAAATAGCTGTAGGCATAACGGTCTCCTTATTCATTTTTTCCTTTATTTCATTTTCTTCTCATTCTGTCTATAGATTCCTCTTTTTATTCCCTTTGTCTTTTATCGTTTTCTCTTCAAACATTTTAATACTTTGTATTCATCTTTATATCCTTCTCTTATTTGTTTTCTTAAAATCCTATTATTGTATGATTTCTATACCCATTTTTCCTTCCTTCCTTTTCTCTTTTTCCTTTAAGTCTTCCATCTTAATGCAGAAAAACATTGTTTCATTATTTATTTATTTTTTTGTTGCTTTACTATTTCTTGGCATATTCAGTTCGTTACTCGTGCTTTTTTTTGTTCATCTCTTTGTATTTCAATACTCTCCTTAATTTTCTTTTCATTATAATTTTTTTTGTTCCCTTGCAAAAAAAAAGTTTCATTTGTTTTTTTAATGTTTTATCATCAAACATTTTGATACTTCATTTTTTTCTTTTATTTTGGATTACACATTTCTAGTTGCTATGAACTAGTATGCAACTATTGAATTTAAGTGTTGTTAGAATCCCACATTTATAAATTCTTGTTATTTTTCATTTGTCATTTATCTTCTTCTGTATAAGCTCGACTTGTCACAAAAAAAACGAAAATTTAGGTTAATTTTTTTTGTACAAAATATCGTAAAAATGTAGTTTCAGTTACTGTTCTTTATTTCCGGTTGTAATTAAAAATTAAATTCCTTCAACTCTGTAATCCCCCAATTCTAAATGGGAACAAAAAATGGTCATATCTCCTTAAAGCTTCCCCAAAAGTCTTATCGATCATTATTGATGAGCTTTCACAGCTTCATTAAAATTTTTCTTGGTGCAATATGTTTAGTTTCATCATTCTTGCTGAATATATCTCCCTCTCATCATCTTCATTATCATCATCTTCATATTCTTTTAATCTTTAATCTTTCATCTTCTTCAATATTTAGTTTTCTTTATTTATATCTTTATTGTTGGAGGTAAATTCATCTCCCATGATTCTTCTTCGCTTTCGTAGCGCTACTTCGTTTTATTTTTCTTTATCATTCGTTAATATCATCTTCATTTTGTTTTATTTAATTAATTGCTATCATCGGTATATCCCACATTTCTAGTTTCTCGTGAACTTTTATGTAAATATCGATTCATACATGCCCTTACAGGAATTCATTCCTGAATATAATCCTCAAAATAAAATCATTACACTAAACCTTCGTTTCAAACAACTTATACAGTAACCAAATCACGCAATAAACATCAAGAATTGCTGGGAATCTCGTACCAATATTTGTTCCAATTTAAATAGGTGCTTTACTTCAGTTTTGTTGACATTTTTTATGCATTCAATTAAATCGTACGATAAATCATATATAAACATAAAGATTCCCACCTTCATTAAACTTCATCCTTCATTAAACACCTCGTAGTAGAAATCTGTCAGTATGCGTACACTCTCCTACGAAACATAGTGGAAAAAAATATATTCGTCGATGTAAACAAGCGGTGAAAAAGGAGACACTTTTCGACGAGCGATTTGTATGAAGTTCCACTGCCGTGATGACAGCATCACATCACAGTTTGCTTGGATTTCTACTTGACAGTTGTGGCGGGCCATTTGTTAATACGTCAATTTGTACAGTCCAGGTAAACTAATTTCCCTGGCATTGGTGTCTGGATCAGGGCTTGGAAATATTGAGCTTGTTAAGTAATATTGAACATATATTTTTATCGCGTTTATTTTGCTTGTCGATGCTGCTGTCATTCATTCGACGGCAAACAAATTAACAACTGTGTTCATTCATATTCATTCTGTGCTATCTGAGCTTTCATTAAAATTTGAGTCATGAGAATTCATTCACATTTATTCATTGCCATTGAATTGTCAGGAATGTTGTGACTGTTCATTTTCAATATTATATGTGTGTGATTTTCTCATTGAGTCAGTGCCTTGCTTTTTGAAGTTACTCCGAAATGGCATCGCAAATCGGTGGCGCAAGCGGAAACGCCAAAAAAGAGCAAGATCTGCATGCACACTCACAGCTAAGGATTGCATAGGCTTGGACGGCGAGGAGGCATTCTGCAGAATCGATCCGAGTAGCGAATGCAAACTTTGTCAGCCAAAGCTGGATGTTGGCAATTCATCCGCTTATCCTATAGCACAATTTGATCCGTTTGCAAAAGGAAGTTCGAAATATTCCCATTGCGGTCGTGTCTTGAACACCACCATTTTATGTTTGTTTATTCGGAATTTGAGTCAAAAATTAAATGTTTGAAATTTAAGTCAAGACGGTATTTTTTTACATCGGAAGAACTTCTGACAAGTGGAATTGGAATTGCATTTTTACTATGTAAAATGAAAGCATTTTAACTGAGACGGAAACCTTGCATTTTTATTTATTTATAATGATATTACATCCCATTGAGAGATTAGATCTTCTTCACAATTTTTCGCCAATAATCCCGATCCATGGCTGCAGTTCTCCAACTCCCGGCTGCACTTATTCTTGCCAAGTCCTGCTCCACCTGGTCCAACCACCTCGCTCGCTGGGCTCCTCTCCTTCTTGTTCCTACCGGATTCGATGCGAACACCATCTTTGCAGGGCTGCTGTCCGGCAATCTTGCAACATGCCCTGCCCATCGCACTCGTCCAGCCTTGGCGACTTTCTGAATGCTGGGTTCACCGTAGAGTTGCGCCAGTTCGTGGTTCATTCTCCTTCTCCATACTCTGCTTTCCTGTACACCACCGTATATTGTTCTGAGCACTCGGCGTTCGAAAACTCCAAGCGCTTGTGAGTCCTCTTCAAGCATCGTCCATGCTTCGTGCCCATAGAGAACAACCGGTCGAATTAGGGATTTGTACATGGTACACTTCGTACGGGGTCGGAGTTTGTTGGACCTCAAGGATTTGCGGAGCCCATAGACAATGCGTCTTCGAATTTCACGGCTGTTGTTGTTGTCAGTTGTTATCAACGAGCCAAGGTAGACAAATTCCTCTACCACCTCGAGCTCGTCGCCGTCGATCACAACACTACTACCAAGAAGAACTCTGTTGCGATCAGTCCCTCCTGCTAGCATGTATTTAGTCTTAGACGCATTGATCCCAAGCCCAATCAGCCCTGCTTCGTGTTTCAGTCGGGTATACAAGTCGGCTACCGTCGCATGTGTTCTTCCGATTATGTCCACGTCGTCGGCGAAGCAGATAAACTGACTAGACTTGTTGAAAATCGTGCCCCGCATGTTGAAGCCCGCTCTCCGCGTTATTTCCAGAGCCACGTTGAAGAGCAGACAGGAGATTCCATCGCCTTGTCGAAGTCCCCTGTGAGTCTCAAATGATTCCGACAGCTCACCTGAGATCCGCACACTGCACCGCACACCGTTCATCGTTGCCTGAATCAGTCTTGTCAGCTTTCGGGGAAAGCTGTGTTCGTCCATGATCCTTCATAGCTGTCGTTGGTCGATTGTATCATATGCGGCCTTGAAGTCGACGAAGATGTGGTGTGTAGGGACCTGATACTCGCGGCACTTTTGGAGGATCTGCCGCAGTGTAAAAATCTGGTCCGTCGTCGAGCAACCGGGCATGAATCCGGCCTGATAACTTCCCACAAATCTACTTACTATTGGTGACAGGCGGCGGAAGAGGATCTGAGACAAAATTTTGTAGGCACCATTCAGGATTGTGATGGCACGATAGTTCCCACAATCCAACTTGTCGCCTTTTTTATAGCCCACCGGGCTCTGTGGTTCTTGAGCTGATTAATGGCCTCCTTAACTTCACCCATCGTCGGGGGTGGTACGTCGTCGTTGTTCATTGCACCGGTGTAGTCCTCCTCAACGCCGTCTAGGTCTCCTGTCTGCGCGCTGTTCAGGTGTTCGTCAAGATGCCTCCTTCCTTGTTTCTGCACATTTCGGCCCGCGGCACATAGCCTTTGTGCGAGGCGTTTAGTTTCTTGAAGAACTTCCGCGATTCTCGAGAACGATAAAGCAGCTTCATCTCCTCACACTCTTTCTCTTCCAGGCGGCGCTTTTTTTCCCGAAAGAGATGTGTTTGCTGCCTTCGTTTCAGTCTGTATCGTTCCACGTTTTGTCGAGTCGCTCGTTGCAACATGGCTGCGCGTGCTGCATCCTTCTCGTTCAGGAGCGCTCGGCACTCGTCGTCAAACCATTCGTTCCGTTGTCCTCGTTGTTCATACCCGATGATGGTCTCTGCTGTGCTGCTAATTGCTGATTTTAAGGAGTTCCATCATTCATCGAGGGGAACAGCATCCAGTTCGTCTACCCCCGGTAACGCAGCTTCAAGACGCTGCGAATATGTTGCAGCAACGTTCGGCTCCTGTAGTCGTCGTAGGTGGTACCGTGGTGAGCGCTGGTGTCTTATGTTATTGACGACTGACAGTTTAGAACGCAGTTTGACCATCACCAGGTAGTGGTCTGAATCGATGTTAGCGCCACGATAGGTTCTGACGTCTATGATATCCGAGAAGTGCCGACCGTCGATCAAAACGTGGTCAATTTGTGTTTCTGTTTGCTGTGGTGATCTCCAGGTGTAACGGTATTGGAGGCTGTGCTGGAAGAAGGTGCTACGTATGGCCATGTTTTTGGAGGCAGCGAAGTCGATAAGTCTTAGGCCGTTTTCGTTGGTTCGCTGATGGGCGCTGAACCTACCAATTACCGGTCTGAATTCCTCCTCCTGGCCGACCTGAGCGTTCAAATCACCGATGACGATTTTGATGTTGTGTTTTGGGCAGCAATCGTATTCACGCTCTAGCTGCGCGTAGAATTCTTCTTTATCGTCATCGGTGCTAGCTAGATGGGGGCTGTGGACGTTGATAATGCTGATATTGAAGAAGTGGCCTCTCATCCTCAATCTGCACATTCTCTCATTGATCGGCCACCAACCAATCACCCGTTTTTGCATCTCCCCCATCACGATGAAAGCTGTACCCAGCTCGTGTGTGTTGCCGCAGCTCTGATAGATGGTATATCCACCATGGAACGATCGCACCATCGAACCTTTCCAGCACACCTCCTGCAGCGCTACGATGTTGAAATTGCGGGCTCTAAATATTTCCGAAAGAATTCGGGTACTCGCAAGAAAATTGAGAGACTTGCAGTTCCATATTCCGAGTTTCCAATCTCTAGTCCGTGTTCTTTGCGTGGGTCTAGTCCGATTGTCCTGTCTCGAATTTCTTTGTGAATTTTCCTGTGTGTTTTATTTTTACGGATGGCTTGCAGGGCCTGCACCAACCCCCTGTCTCGCCGGAGGACCGTCGTGCACAGCTCTTTTTAGAGTCCCCGCTGGCACGAAGACAGTGATCAGCCGCCCCTAACATGGGGATCAGACGCTGTTTTGAGCCGCACTTCCATGGTGAACAGACGCTCGGATAGGCCCCCTTCCCTGTCAGCATACGACCAAGATCCCACCGGGGTTGGTTACCCGATCTTCACTATGGTTACTCGTACCCCAGCCGGCACCACGGGGAGGTAGGGATAGGAGTTACTGGACAGGAAGCTAAGGACCACGAATGGGGTCTATTTTATGCCTGCAGGTACGCGAAGTACCGATGGTACGCTTAGTCCAGTCATTTACCAAACCTTGCATACTTGAACAATTTAATTTCTTGTCACTATTATGAGCATTCTGTACTTCGTTATCTTCCTCAACGAATTTCTCCGTTTCGTCAGTGTCCGAGAATGATGCTGATAGTCAATGAACTGGTATATTAATATCAATGAATGACAAAACTAGGGATATTTTCTTTTTCTCACATTCCGTGAACGCAAAACAGAACGAAAAAGAGAATGAACAAAACTGGATGAATCAACTGTGAGAAGCTTGCTGTGATTGTAAGGTTTGGCATTGGTTAATTTTCGGGATCCCGAAAGCAATGGTATAGTGATCGAATGAGGTCGGAAATTCAGCTGAAAAGATTGATGTGATACAGATATTTCCAAGCACTGGTCTAGATACAACTGGATCTGATAATTCTAAATACCACGCGCCCGCCTGACATAGTTCATTGTAACTTACGTCTATTTCTGAAACTGAAGACAAAAATCGAAAAAAAAGACGTTGACATGAAGATTAAATTTCTGAAGGAATTGAACAGTATTCAAGGAACTGAAGATAAAGATGAGAATTGATCAAAATCAAACGCGATCGGACGCATTCTTCAGTCGATCCGAAAGAGGTATTCTTTCACATCGATTCTATTGTGTTTTTTTTCATCCGGCGCGCTTGCAAGCGTGGTGAATCTCAACCAAATAAGTGGTGTACGATCGAGACACTGAGGATCCACTCAACAGATCACATACGTCACACCGCAGCGGCAAGTAGAAGTTTATTTCTTTTTTTCTCCTTTCTATCATTTCTTCCACTTTCTGTGCATAACAAATACCATTGTTTCGCTTGGTGTTTACGTAATCATCAAGCGTTGGCATTAGGGTGACCATCTTCGAATATATTGCACTTGAACATTTGTTGGAACTTTTTTCATTTTTGCATTTAATTTAATAAAAATTAGTTTGAATAACTATAATTTTCTACTGTAACTAAAATAGAAGTTTATCTTATTATATTTATTTTTTAATTTTTTTTTATTACCAATAAATTCTGTTCATATCGAACAGTTGACGAAATTTATTACTATGGCTGAAGGCGGGGAGGATCCTGCAACGACGCCAACGTACATCTCTGATACGGAACCCCCTGAAGAACCGGAAGGTGAAGTAGAAATTGGAAGAAGAAAGGAAATAGAAAACGTAATTTCTGATGATGAAGAGGATGAAGAAAAACTGGATTTTCGTCAAAAAGTATACCCTGAGGGCTCCAAAGGCCCATTCATTGTGTACTTTAGGCGAAAATTCAAACCCCTCAATGTTATTCGCATATCTAAAGAGCTGACAAAAAACTTCTCAGATGTTACCGAGATTACTCGGATGGGGCCAGACAAATTACGAGTTGTCGTCTCCAGCCGGACCCAAGCAAATGATATAACCCGTTGCGATCTCTTTGCGATTGAGTATCGCGTATACGTGCCCTGTCGTAACGTAGAAATCGACGGTGTAATCACCGAAAAGGGTTTGACCCGAAATGATATACTCAAGGATGGAGTCGGTCGCTTCAAGAACTCTTCGCTTAAAACTGTGAAGATTCTTGCATGCGACCAACTGAAATCCGTATCTATTATAAATAATAAGAGAGTTCTCAGTTCGACAAATTCTCTTCGAGTAACCTTTGAGGGCTCCGCCCTTCCAAACTTCGTTTCGATAGATGCGCTTCGTTTACCTGTTCGATTGTTTGTACCCCGGGTAATGAGTTGCAACAACTGCAAGCAACTTGGTCACACGGCCGTCTACTGTTGCAACAAAAAGCGTTGTGCAGATTGTGGAGAGAGTCATGATGGGACTTCTTGCGCAAAAGAGCGCAAGTGTCTTCATTGCGACGGGGCCCCCCATGATCTTTCTCAATGCCCGGTGTACATACAAAGAGGGGAAAAAATCAAGCGTTCCTTAAAGGAATTTTCAAAACGGACTTATGCAGAAATGCTTAAGAATTCCGTGCCAACGACACAGGACAATCCTTACTCCCTCCTGCAGAACGACGAGCCTGTCGCTGACGCTCCCAACGCGGGAAGTTCTGGTACATCGCAGGGTGCCATCAGGAAAAGGAAAATTACTACTTTTCCATCACTCCCCAGTAAGAAGTCCGAAATTTCCCAAGTTGGATTGAAACTTCGAACCGAACGTGCTGAAAATAGACCGAAGCAAGTACCTCCTTGTTTACACGGTTCTTCTACTAACCAGGGGTCCTCAGCACGTTCCGGAACAACACCCAATACGTCTGTTCCTTTTTCGCGGTCAAAGCAACATTCACAACCTGGCTTGTTTGCGCTTTCTGACCTGGTGGACAACATTTTGAATGCTTTGAATATTAATGACTCTCTTATAAGCTTAGTATTATGTTTGCTTCCGGTAGTGAGAACATTCTTGAAAGAAAAATGTGCTTTTTTAGCAGCGTTCATTTCCCTCGATGCCTGATTCAGTGCAAGAGGTAAAGGAATTGACCATTGTAATACAGTGGAATTGCAGAAGCATCATCCATAAACTAGATCAATTTAAATTTTTAGTTCATAACTCTAACTGTGATGTATTTTCCCTCTGTGAAACATGGCTTTCTTCAGCCGACGAGCTGAATTTCCACGATTTCAACATTATTCGCCTCGATCGAAATGACTCGTTTGGTGGCGTACTATTGGGGATTAAAAAATGTCACTCCTTCTATAGAGTCACTCTCCCATCGATGACAGGCATTGAAGTTGTTGCTTGCCAGACACAAATCAATTTCAAAGACCTCTGCATTGCTTCGATATATATCCCTCCCAGAACTACGGTAGGCCGCAATCAGTTCTTTGATACTATCGAGGCAATGCCGGAGCCGCGGTTAATCTTAGGTGGTTTCAACTCCCATGGAACAGCATGGGAATCACTCTACGATGACAACCGTGCCACTTTGATTTATGATCTGTGCGACAACTTCAAATTGACAGTTTTGAATAGCTGGGTATCGAATTCTCTACGGAGAAAACTGAAATGGTCGTTTTTTCTAGGAAGCACGAACCCGCCCAATTCCAGCTTCACCTATCCGGCAAAACGATCCAACACTCTATGTTTTTCAAATACCTGGGTGTATATTTTGATTCTAAGTGTACCTGGGGGAGACACATTGCGTATTTGACACAGAAATGCCAGCAAAGAATCAATTTTCTCCAAATAATTACCGGAACATGGTGGGGTGCCCATCCAGGAGACCTCATTCAGTTGTACAAAACAACGATATTATCAGTGTTAGAATATGGCAGCTTTTGCTTCCGATCAGCTGCCAGGATTCATATTCTCAAGCTGGAGAGAATACAATATCGTTGCTTGCGTATAGCCATGGGGTGTTTGCATTCGACACATACGATAAGTCTCGAAGTTTTGGCAGGAGTACCCCCGCTTACTCTTCGGTTCACAGAATTATCCTACAGATTTTTCATCCGTTGCAAGATCATGAATCCATTGGTGATTGATAACTTCGAAAATCTACTCCAACTGACTCCTCAGTCAAGTTTTATGTCTTTATACCATGAGTACCTTACCCACGACGTGCACCCTTCACCAGGCATCTCCAACCAAGTTTGCTTCCCTTACTTCTGCAATTCCTCTGTCATTTTTGATCTGTCCATGCGACAAAAAATCCATGGAATCCCAGATCACCTACGCTCCGATTCTATTCCGCCGATATTTTCGGCAGAATATGGGAAAGTTGGATCTGATAAAATGTTCTTTACTGATGGTTCATTCATAAACGGGTCCACTGGCTTCGGCATCTTCAATGGAAATTCCAGTGCCTCTTTCAAACTCAAAGATCCTTGTTCCGTGTATGTCGCTGAACTGGGTGCGATATATTACGCATTAGGGATCATTGAAACATTGCCCATCGACCACTATTTTACTTTTTCAGACAGTCTCAGCTCAATAGAGGCAATCCGCTCAATGAAAGTTGATAAACGCTCATCTTATTTCCTAACAAGAATAAGACAACTATTGAGTGTTTTGGTCGAAAAATTATTCAAGATTACCTTAGCATGGGTTCCCTCTCATTGCTCGATTCCGGGGAATGAGAAAGCGGACTCGCTAGCTAAGGTGGGCGCTTTAGAAGGCACACTTTTTGAAAGGCAAATTGCTTATAATGAATTTTTCCACATTCCTCGTCAGTATAGGCTCGTAAGTTGGCAGTGCATGTGGAGTGGTGATGAGGTCGTTGGTTACACACGATTATCCCTAAGGTCTCGACGAGTGCATGGTTCAAGGGATTGAATGTAGGTCGTGATTTCATTCGCGTGATATCTCGGCTTATGTCCAATCACTACAACCTAAACGCGCATCTCTATCGCATTGGGCTCGCAGTAAACAATCTTTGTGATTGTGGCGATGGCTACCACGACATCGAGCATGTTGTCTGGTCGTGTATCCGGTTCCATGCTGCTCGCTCTCAGCTCTCTAGAGCACTGAGAGTACAAGGCAGACAATCGGATATCCCCGTCCGGGATATCTTAGGTAGCCGGGATCCTGATCTTCTGCTTCATCTATACCTGTTCCTCAGAAACACCGATGTCAACGTTTGATGATGTTTCCTTCGTTGTGTCCCCGTTTCATATCCCTCCTATCCGATCGATAAACTTTTACTTAGTCGCGGCAATACATACACACACTCTTTACAGATTCATTCAACAAGAGCCAAAGGTTGTACCGCTCATGACAACTCTACACGAGCTGATGATTGCGCCGGCTAGTGACCATTCTATCCTGGATTCCTCGAGTCGAGAAAGACGCACCACGCTAGATATGGGATACAGACTAGGGGGGCGTTGCTGATTAATGGTCAGCTGCATCCCAATAGAAAGTACCCCGTGTCGGGCACACGTACAGAGCATCGAAGACTGCAACATACCAATTATGAGAACACTTGTAATACTAACCTCGAGCCAACCGCGAGTAATCGGTTACATATTACTAACATAGTTGTAAGACAAAAATTGTCAAAATATTGGACTCCCGGCCCCGTCAGGCTAACGCCACATGTGCCTTAATAAAATATATATTTTGGGAAAAAAAAACGTGTGTATGGTAGTGGCACCACGATTTTTACATAACCTCTCATATTACTACTTTATAGGCTAAAGAAGCGGGCAAACATGTGTCTAAAACCTCTGCTACCAAAATAGCACTAGAGTTGATAAGAACAAAAGGAATCACTGGACTATATAAAGGTACTGGAGCCACCATGCTCCGTGACGTGTCATTCTCAGTGGTGTACTTCCCGTTATTTGCAACTTTGAATGACTTAGGTCCCAGAAAAGCCGATGGGTCCGGAGAAGCAGTATTCTGGTATGGCGCACATTGAGACTCTGTTTTAAAACAAATTACATTTCTGTTTATTCTAGGTGCTCTTTCCTTAGTGGATGCGCAGCAGGGTCTTTCGCGGCATTGGCTGTAAATCCATTTGATGTCGTCAAAACTAGGCTGCAAGCTCTCAGAAAAGCTGAAGGTGAAATTCAGTTCAATGGGCTAGCAGATTGCATTAGGTATGTTCGTGAGACGACTTCATATAAGGGTACTATCAGCAAACTTCGGACTCCAGTTAAATTTGCTCTTCGTGCATGTTCGTGGCGAACTTGTCTTGCCACAAGAATGATCGCACTGAATACGGCAGCTTGGCAATTGCCTCGATGTTGGTTGGGTGCAGTCCGCGACTTTTGATAATGTGCCCCTAGTATCAGATTTGCTGCTTGCGAAACGATCACTTCGAACACATTGTAAGGAATTGGCTTTTTATTACGGTCAAGCTCTAAATTCGGACGCAATTGTACCGTCTGAAGGAAGCAATCATCCCAATGCGGGTGCTTGACTAGGAGGTTCTTATGCATTCAACTTATGGTCCCGGTCTGAATCAAACGATAACAACCAGTTGTTCTTCATGGCGAATAATTTAGCTGTTAATGAATTCATTTCAAAAAGCCTGTGAAAATCGATTGTTTCAGTATTTCGCCGGTAGCGTCAAGGGTTTCTATAAGGATGCATGAAACAAGTTATCAAAAACAATAGTGCCATATGATTTTATTTTAGAATAATTTAGATTAAACCATAGTGTTCATATTTATTGATGTTTTTTTTGCTTCTAGGAAAACACTTACCAATGAAGGTCCGCAAGCATTTTTCAAAGGAGGACTCTGTCGAATGATAGTTATAGCTCCGCTTTTTGGAATAGCTCAAATGGTGTATTTCCTTGGAGTAGCGGAATTTTTACTCGGAGTGAAACAAACAAAAGTGTAAATTGTTACCTAAGCATGTTATGCAATAATAGGACAATACATAGAACTCAGATATAAAGTTTGCGCAAAATAGTGATACGTTATATTTCTAAAACATCCACATGCATGTATCATATCGTCCAAGCATTTCTGTATGATGAAATAACCATTGTGTACTTCAAATGGAATTGTGGTGTTCAACCGAATTGTATTAGTGATAATAGAAAAAGTTATGTCGTTCTGACGTTTTGGGACATACATTATACAAGCATTTTCAAAGTTGGATGTAGACATGTACAGTTGTTGATGTGCAGTGTTTGATAATGAGATATTAATGTGTATGAAATTATGGTATTAATGAAGAGATCACATTGATGTGGATGCATTTTAGCCTCAAATTTAATATACACGTCTATTATTTGTATTTTGTCTATGATATGGCATCGAATTCTCTACAAAAATCTTCCAAAATTACATATCTTCCAGTCCTTCCAATGTTTCGGAATACGCAAAATTTTCGAAAAATGAATTCATAATTTCATTAAGTTATTTTGCTTAAATTATTTAGTTTTCAACATTCCATAATATGAAATAGTTTATCGAATTATCCGTCTACTGAAACTGTACGAGTATGTCATTTGTTTTGTTTACTATGTGGATTTGGTGAATTACTTTTGAAATTGCGTTTTAACTGAAACTGCGTCAACTAAAACTGAGCATCAATTAGTAAACAGTGAAATGTTACAATTTCGTAGGTGGAACAAATATAACAATAAAATATTCCCAATTATAACGTGTTCTAACATTTTAATAACAAGATGACAGCACATGATTTGAATGCACCGATGACCAACAACAAAATGTGATACCCTGTACATACCTGTAACTTTTTTTTCGAGCATCGATCTACACCTGCACTTGCACTTCGATCTTGAATGTGATCATGGTAGACATACAAGTGTGCTTTGTGCTGTGATTGTTGAAAAAATTGCGTGTGAGATACTGTTGTGTGCAGCGAAAGCATATTTCGATAGCGTGCCTGTTGTGTATTTTTATCAGGCTAAGTAAAGGGGTGGCATATTAGCTGATTCTTGTTTATTTCAATTTCCCCAGCGTGCTATTTTTCTCGTATAGCAGACAGCATAGGCAGGTGGCGGTATTGTTTTACTTCTCTTTTCTGTATGGTGTTCGTTGTGTTGTGTAATGGCGTCCCGCTTTAATCTGTATTGGAATTGGCAATGGAATGTTCTCTGTGTAAATTGGGGATTGTAATAAGCAATTTGCCGGTTTGCTGTATCGGTAAGTGTAGCGGTGTGTTCCACTACCGCTGTACTTCTCTTACTAAAGCGACGGGAAAGCTTATCACGGTGAATGTAAATGTATTGTTCAAATGCAATGACTGTCTATCGGAACCGGATTGTGGTGAGCAGAGCAATCTTATTTCGGACGTGCTTAAGATAGAAAAAGAGGTGATGAAATATCTTCACTCTCTGACTCGCTTACGGGCATTTGAGATCAGATCGCTGCTCAGATAGACAGCGCGTTAAAGTGCGGTATGGAAGAATTGAGACAAGATGTAAATGGGTCACGTGAAAAAATGATTTGTGAGAAATTGGAATCTATGGCTAGTTCTATTTTAACAATTAACGCACAAAACAATTTAGCTGCAAAGGATGACTTGTTCATTGAACCTACTACAGTTCATTCTGAATCGTACAAGAATATTCCGAAACGTAAGAAACGAAAATTTCAAAATAATGATGATGATAATGGACATCAGAATAAGATAAGTTTTGAGGATGTTGTAAAAAGTGCGAGCACTTCTTATGACAATAACACAACGGGTTATAGTAATAGTATTAGTATCAAGCAAAATAATCGTACGACTCAAACGGTTATTGTAATCAAGCCTAAAGAGTCCAAACAAGCTTGCGAGGATACTCGGAAGCATTTGAAGATAAAACTAGATCCAAGAACACACAAAATTAGTAATTTCAGAAATGGCTCCATCATTGTTGAGTGTGCAACTGGAGCCAATATAGACGATGTGAAAAATGACATCGAAAGCAATTTGGGTGAGAAGTATAGTGCTGTTGTTCCCATATCGGTGCCCAGATTAAAAATTGTGGGCATGAGCGATCAGTATTCCTCCGATGTTTTCATTGATTACCTCAGAAGTCAGAATGAAGGCATCGAAATAAAAGACGTAAAGGTTTCAAATGTGTACGAACATCCACGCTTCACCTACTATAAGTTTAGTGCTGTAATTGAAGTAGTTGTTGACACATATAACTGTTTATTGAACACGAAAAAAGTAAATTTGGGGTTCGATCAGTGCTCCGTAGTTCTTGCGATTAATGTATTAAGATGCTTCACATGTGGGGTTCGATCGGTGCTCCGTAGTTCCTGCGATTAATGTATTAAGATGCTTCAAATGCGGAGATTTTGGACACAAGAGAACGAATTGCAAACAAAATTGTGAAACGTGCTCTAGGTGTAGTCAGAAACACAAAACATCTGAATGCAAGTCAACTATGTTGAAATGTGTTAATTGTATGAAAATGAATAAAGAACGGAAATTGAATTTGGAGGTCAATCATGCCGCATTAGTATATTAGAGACTGTTTGATTTGAAACAGAACAGTTTGCATTTCAATAAATAGCAACCAGGTTCCAGAAGAATTGTGAGCCAATATTATATTTTGTACATTGCGGGACTGTCAACAAACTACGTAGCGTTACTTCAGATTGTTGAGGAAAAGCGTCCATTTTTAGTCCTCTTGTCTGAAACACACATTGTTGAAATAGAATCATTTGATCAGTATAGTATTCCGGGATATAATGTTGCTCATTTTAGGCATACTGGCGGTGTTGCTATTTATGTCAGAGAATCAGTTCAATTCAATCTTCACCTCAACGAAGTTATTGATGGTAACTGGTCCTTGGGCATTACAGTTGAACATGGAATGAAGATTGGTAATTTTGGTGTTTTGTAGTCCCAGCTCAAGCGACCTGCGTTTTGTTGAAATTTTAGAAAACTGACTTGAAATGTTCCTTGACTCTAGCAAATTAAATATATTAGCTGATGATTTTAATATTAATTGGCGTGATGACTACAATTCAAACCATTTGGAGCGTGTATCCGATTTCTTCAATTTGAAACAAACAGTACATGAATTTACGCGCATTTCCAGGCACAGTAAAACTTTAATTGATCATGTTTATTCCAATTTTGATACTATTTATACAGTCACGGATACCAATTTGAAAATTACCGATCATGAGACTTGGTAAACGAAGATGTTGTGAAATTAAAGTGCTGGAGGAAATGCTGTTTCGAATCTCGTAGTGAGAACCCCGGATTTTTCACTCGAGGTCGGTAATTAGTAGTTGTAGATTTGAAAATTTTCACCCAATTACATTAAACGAACTTAGAACTATTTGCTTTTCTTTAGGAAGAACGGCTGGAGTGGAAAATGTCTATGCTAGAGTTATTCAAGATTGCTTTCATGTAATCGATCACATCTTGCTGGACCTTTTTAATAAATCTTTACTAACTGGGCATGTGCCTAAAGTGTGGAAGGAATCTTTAATAGTTCCAATTCAAAAGGTTGCTGGAACTATTAAAGCCGAAGAGTTCCGTCCCATCAATATGTTGCACACGCTGGAGAAAATATTAGAAGTAGTCGTTAAAGGCCAGCTGCTGGAATATTTAAATTGCAATATTGATGGGACGAAACTCTTCGGCTTTAATCGTTCCAGCAACCTTTATCCAGAACAATCGTGATATTGGGAAGGTCATTCCTGGGAAACCGCATTGAACTTGGTATTAGCAAAATGGAAAGAGAAGCTAGAGTGCAAAGAGAATATCTTTGCTGTTTTCTTGGATCTAAAACGCGCTTTCGAAACAATTTCTAGGCCCTTGTTGTTGAACACGATTAAGCGCTCTGGATTTGCGAGTACTGCAAATAAATGGTTTGAAAGCTATTCAAATGACAGAACTCATCGGACTATTTTTAATGATTCAATTTCCAATCCTCTAGGGAATAATCTTGGAGTACCTCAGGGAAATGAATTAGGGCCCCGTTTATTTTACATCTTATCAATCTTTTTACAGATGATACTCTGTTATTCATTGCAGCTAAGGGTGGGTTTAGACTAGTGATATATTCAAGTTATATATACCTAATAATCTTCAGAAACTATCCTGTTAATTGCGATTAATTGAAAAATCACAAAACCAAATGTATTTGGTCACAGTGTTACATGGATAGAAAACATTCAAATAAACTCTTTCACATGAATGTAATTTTAAATTCCCAGCGGAACTGGCAGATTATTTTCAGTAACGATTAGATATTTCCACATTTTCCTCGATACTGGAAGCCCACCAGTGGTTAATGCTAACTCGATAACCATCTGTTAATAGCACTTGATTGAAACATATTTGGTCACAGTGTTACATGGATAGAAAACATTCAAATAAACTCTTTCACATGAATGTATTTTTAAATTCCTAGAGGAACTGGCAGATTATTTTCCGGATCTTTCTCGATGATGAATGGCATCCAAACGGAAAGAATTCCGTGCGTGTGTGTATGTGTAGCGGCTGCTTCGATGGTCACCTTCTCTTCTCCTGAAGGATCGGCTTCTCTGTGCTCCCTCACAGTTTCAAACAAACTGCTTGCGTTTCAGGGCAGATCTCGATCCTTCGCCGTCCAGCACCCTCAGCAACGATGTTGTCTTGTCGATGTCCTCACGAAAAATGAATGCATCTCACCACCAGAATATCGCTTAAGTATGCTTTTTGTGCGTGATTGAATCGAGAGAAGGCGTGGTTTACGATGGCAATTTGGAAGGCAAACTAGAGGGGAATGAACTCTCTGAGCTCGGAACTTTCGGCGACTGAGCAATAATCGATTGCGGGCGCATACAATATTGGATACGGAAATATCCTACTGATGGGGAAGAATAATCTTCAGAAGCTATTCTGTTAATTGCGATTGATTGAAAAATCACAAAACCTATTGTATTTGGTCACAGTGTTACATGGATAGAAAACATTAAAATAAACTCTTTCACATGAATGTAATTTTCAATTGTCAGAGGAACTGGCAGATTATTTTCTGTAACGATTAGATATTTCCACATTTTCCTCGATACTGGAAGCCCACCAGGGGTTAATGCTAACTCGATAACCATCTGTGAATAGCACTTGATTGAAACATATTTGGTCACAGTGTTACATGGATAGAAAACATTCAAATAAACTCTTTCACATGAATGTATTTTTAAATTCCCAGAGGAACTGGCAGATTATTTTCCGGATCTTTCTCGATGCTGAATGGCATCCAAGCGGAAAGAATTCCGCGCGTGTATGCGTGTGTGTGTGTAGCGGCTGCTTCGAGATCTTCCCGGGGAACCGTTTGTGGCATCACTCTCCTCCTGATGGATTCCCTGCTGGCCTAAGGTGCACAAACAGGCTCTTGGTGACACCGTTCATTCGCGCTTTCATGATAAACGAAGAGCTTCACCACAACAGCGACAACATGCTCCAATCGCTGTTCAATTAGAACTGAGTGGATTTCATTTTTTTGCATAAATTCATTTATATTTCTTATACGTTTTTGGTTAATACAAAGTTCTATACATTTTAATTGGCCAGCTAACGCTTCACATCTTTGTTCATCTTAATTTGCATAATAGAATGCTAGGTACTGTTTGTTTTTACTATATCTAATTTTTTTTTTTAATGATAAACATTTGTATTTTTTTAATTGTTATAATAAAACTACCTACTTAACCTAAGACCTTAAACTACTATATACAAATTCCGTACAATTTCATGCACGGAAGAGGAGCACCTCTCTCCAAATTTTTGTATGACGTTGTCAAACTTTACTTCTAGGGTATCCAGACAGGCTCTTTCATGAACCTCCGTTGTTCTCGTCCAGGGTGACAAATTCAGTATGATTTTAAGAATCTTGTTTTGAACGCGTTGGAGTTTCAGTCTGTGTGTCCAGGCACAGCCCTTCCAAACAGGAACCGCATATTCAATGGCAGGATAGAATATCTGTTTATAGACAGCCATCTGATTCTTTAAACAAAGTTTCGAGTTCCTGCAAATTAAAGGATACAAGAACCGAAGTAAAATGTTACATTTGTTGACGGTTTTATCAACGTGAGATTTGAAAATTAGATGACTGTCTAATGTGAGTCCTAAATAGGTGACTTCTTTGGACCATTCAATAAGGGAGTCTCCGAACCGAATTCTCACGTTGTCAGTGGGAACAAGTTTAGGAGACCTTGAATGCGGGAAAAGGATAGGTTGGGTCTTCCCCGCATTGATTACAATTTTCCAACTTGCGTAATATTCTGTTAAAGCATCCAGACCGCACTGTAGTTTGCGAGTCAGAGCGCTGATTATACGACCCTTAAACATAATCGCGGTGTCATCAGCAAATTGAGACAGTGTTCCATCACCGGGAAGCGGTGGAATGTCTGCAGTGTATATGTTATATAAAATGGGCCCAAGGATACTTCCTTGGGGCACACCTGCATTTATGTTGAATTGCTCTGAACACACATTATACAGGGACACCCGGAATGATCTATCAGAGAGATAATTTTTAATTATCTTTATCAAATACATCGGAAAATTGTATTGATGTAGGTTGAACACCAGACCATCATGCCATACGTTGTCGAAGGCCTTTTCAATGTCCAAGAGCGCCATTGCTGTCGTCTTGGATACCGCTGTTCCGCTGAATGATGTTAACAACTCTAGTGAGTTGATGTATGGTGGATCTTCCCTTACGGAACCCAAACTGTTCCTCAGGAAAGATACCATGTTCATCTGCGAAAGAAAGAATTCGGGATTGAATACACTTCTCGAAAAGCTTGGAGAGGGCAGAGAGTAAACTGATGGGTCGGTAACTCTTGGGGACAGAAGGATCTTTTCCCGGTTTCAGGACTGGGATGACTTTTGCTAACTTCCACACAGAAGGGAAGTAGTTAAGCTCCCAGCATCTATTTAAAATTTTTGCTACAAAAGCAAATGAGCCGTGGCTCAAATGCTTGAGCTCGATGTTAAAAGTGTTGTCAAAACCGGGGGCCTTCATGTTCTTTGATCCTCTGATAAGACCAATCAGCTCATCAGCAGTGACTTCTGACCCCTCCGGAATAAAACTTTCTGATCGTTCGACCACAGAGACTCCCTCAATGACGTCATGCTCGTGAGGACTGATGATGTTATGCCCGAGGTTGTGAGACGACACAAACTGTTGCCCCAACGCATTCGTTTTTTCTGTGGGTGTTAATAAAATGTTACCTTCATGTGGACCTCCAGATGAGAAAAGCGGAGGCACAGGCTTTGGTTTCTTTTTTAGAACTTTAGTCAAAGACCAGAAGGGTTTCGAATGAGGAGGAATTTGACGGAGTTTATCACGAAATTCTCTATTTCGAAGCTCTCGAATCCTATACTGGATTACCCTAGTCAGATTGGTATACGTTATCTTTTTGTTCCGATCGCCAGTACGCTGGTACTGACGTCGATACATATTTCGTAAACGAATGATGTGTTTGGTTGTGCTATCTATTTGGAGAGAGGTACTCACCTGATGTTGTTGAAGCGGAACCGCCCTGTCACGAGCTGTGGTAATCGCTCGTTGAAAGGATTCCAGCGCCAGGTCAATATTCTCCGGAGAATCTAAAGGCTGATTGGGAGTGATGTTGTTATCAACAACATGTTGGAACTCGCCCCAATTTGCTCGGTGATAGTTTCGTCGGGAATGATTGGCCACCGTATCAGCAGAGGCACCCAACTTAAGCACCACCGGGAAGTGGTCGGATGACAGTTCCTCGAAGACGAGTGGATCCTCGGAAATGGCCATGTTGGTCAGGAAAATGCCCAGAATAGAGTGAACTCCCGATCTGGAAATTCTTGTTGGACTGTTCGGCGCCAAGATATTGTAATAACCACTCTCCAAGTCCTCCGCAAGGATGATCCCGTTCCGGTTTTGCCTTCGGTTACCCCAAATCGCATGCCGAGCATTCAGGTCTCCTGCGATGATGTATTTCGCCCGCCGCCGTGTAAGCTTGGCCAAGTCGTTCCGTAGCAGTGCGGCTGAACCGTCCCTGATGTTGACTTGCTTAGGACAGTATGCCGCAATGATGATGATTGGCCCAATCGATGTACGAGCCTCGATACCGATGGCTTCGATGGTTTTGAGCTGAATGTTCGGCAGCAGGCGGCAGTCGATGTTTCGTCTCACAGCAACGGCCACTCCCCCTTTATCTGCGCTGGTTCTGTCGAGTCTTAGGAGCCGAAACTCCGGAAGAAAGATGTTGATTTCCGGTTTAAGGTGCGTCTCGGTGATGACAGCAACATCGATCTCCTTGTTATTGAGGAAATCTAGTAGCTCGATATGCTTGCTTCTCAGCGAGCAAGCGTTCCAATTTGCAATGCTGACAGCTTCACGGGACATATTTGCTAATCAGTGAATAAGCCGCTTGCAGCTGCTCAGGTATAGTTTTGCAGGTACGCATTATTGTGATGACTTCTGACACGAGAGTTAGCATCTCCTGTGTGGTGAATAGCGTACTGTCCGTGGTTGCACCAGCGGCCACATCAGCGTATGACATACGAGGGGTGGAGGAGTGCCCTTGATTCGGTTGAGTGGCAGCAGCTGCGAGGCGGGGCTGTGCTGAACGACGATTGCGGACTGCTTCATCGATTTGATTAGTAGCAGGAGATGTATTGGTGTTACGCTGACTGTTGAGGGGAAGCGGGTGTAAATTTGGGACCTGATGGCGTTGCTGGAAAGCTGGATACTCCGCATCCGAGGTAATCGGTGGTGGACGAACGTTACGCTTGCGTCTACCAGGCTGGTTGGATGTTGTCGCCTTTTGTCGGATGGTGATGAATTCAGCTCGCTTAGGGCAGGATCGGTTGGATGCTTGGTGTTCACCGTCACAATTAGCACACTTCGACTTTTGGTCATCAGCCAGACCACAGGACGCCGTGGAATGATTCCCAGCACATTTACCACAGCGAGCCTGCATGTAGCAATTTTTGGTACCGTGTCCGAACCTTTGGCAGTTCGTGCACAGTGTGACATCTCGGTGCTGGGGACGATACAGCTCCCATGATACAATGACGCGGAATAAATCACTGATGTTTTTGAGCGAGCTGATGTTGGTGGTGCCCTTGGCGAAGTGTACTAGGAACAGCTGGTTCCACGTGTTGTTGTTTGGGCGACGAGTCATCGCGAAGACGTTCTCCGGTTTCAAACCAAGATTGGACAGCTCAGTTTTAACTTCCTCCGGGCCGACAGGCGGTAGTCCACGTAAAACCACCTTCAGAGGTTTCGCCGCTTGCATATCGTGTGTGTAAAACTGCACGCCTTCGGTTTTCAGGTAGGCCCCGACTTGTTGATACTCCTTTAGGCTGGAGCATACGATTTTGATGCCCACGCTACACAGCTTGAATCGCGGCTTGAGATGTTGTTGGGAAAGCTCAGACTCGAGTTTCAGTAAGTCCATCCTAGATGTGAACAGCGGGGGAACGCGCTCCTTTTTGATGACGGCATCGTTGCTTACAGTGTCCTCTGGGAGCACCGAATATTGGTTGGTCTGTAGCAGCTGATTTGTTTCTGCATCCGCTGGGGCAGCGGACTGAGTCCGGACCTTTTTCGAAGGGCCGTCTGTGGCTGAAGTACTGGAACGCTGACGCCCCATATTCCTTTTCTTGGCGATATCCACCAAGCACGCCAAAGCGTGTGACGACGATTCCACCTCCAATGCGGGTAAAAAAAAGAATGGAAAAAACCAAAAATTAAAAACTACCTGTCTTTAGCTATAAGCGAGAGTGGAAAAAATCACGTGTTGTCGAAACGAATGACATACACAGAATGGGAGTGGATTTCCGAGCGGCGCTCGCTTATATACCGATTGATGATTTCAATAGCTTGTTTTGAAAGCAATTTTAAGACTATTGAAACAAGTTTTTGGATCAGAAAGCAACAAGTATAGAACGCGTAGACATTTTATCTTTCGAATGAAGTGTTTATCATACCATTTCGTTCAGTTGTTTAGGAGCTATTAACGCTCAAAATCTCGGTTCCGGCGTAACGCTTTCGTTTTCGAAACTTTGATTTTACACCCCGGTATAAAGGGTGTGTCATATCAAATTGCATCACGGAACATTTAAACGTTGTAGAAATTCGCCCAGTAGACCGATCCTTTTGAAAATTTTAGACAGTAAAATAAAAACTATTAAACAACTTTTGGCATTTTCTTTTTATTCATACTTCGAGCCCAAGCCCGTATGCTCGTACCTTCCTCTTTACCCCGTCCATAAGGTTCTGTACAACGTCAGGTTGTAGTTTTTTTTAACAGAAATCCATTTTCTCTTGAAGTCCGCCTCCGATTTGACAACTGTTGGGTTCTTCCGGAGGGCCTGCTTCATAATTTATTTTATTTATTTATTTATTTTATTTTATTTTATTTAATCCATCTGACATCAAATTGTCTTAATGGACCTAACCAAGTCAGTATCAAATACACGCATTGCGAGTGTCAACTTATTCTGAAATAATCATTTAATCTAATCCGAAGCGCATTGCTAGCGAGATTAAAGTCGAAGATGTGAAAAATCCTATTGAATGTAGCAGACATAAACTCCATCGGATCATGCTGGCCATACAAACTATTCCGGAAATCGAGCCTAAGGAAATCACGATGACGTAGGGTGCGTTCTGGAGCATACATGTTTAGATTAGCTAGCAAGAAAGGGGAGTCAATCTCGTTCCTCAGCAGCTTCGCAACAAACATGGTTTGTGCTGCAGATCGCCTGTTTTCCAGAGTATCAATTCGCAGCAGATTACAGCGTTCCTCGTAAGGAGGCAATTCCCTTGGATTCCGCCATGGAAGATTCCTCAAAGCACGACGTACGAACTTTCTTTGTTCAGATTCAATGCGCGCTTTCCAAATGCTGGGGAAAGAGCACCATACAACAGAAGCAAATTCCAGGATAGAACGAACCAGCGCACAGTATAGAGATTTCAAGCTAAGCGGATCCTTAAATCCATTGGTTACCTTCAGAACAAAACCGAGCTGCTTGTTTGCCCTGGAGATGATGTCGTTGTAGTGGTAGATGAAAGTGAACTCCTTGTCAAGCATTACACCCAAGTCGCGCACTTGTTGAACCCGCTCGATGGCTTTGCCGGATAACATGTAGGAGAAATTGATGGGATTCCGCTTTCTGGTGAACGATATAACTTGGCATTTCTCGACGCTTAACGTCATACAATTTCGTACACACCACGTCTCAAAAATGTTCAGCAAGCTTTGAAGATGATGACAATCATTTATGTCTTCGACAATAACGTAGACCTTAGAATCATCAGCATAGAAGAGTCTCGTTTCACGTGGCAGGATGAAGGACACGTCGTTTATAAATAATGCGAATAGTAAGGGGCCTAAATTGCTCCCCTGAGGCACTCCAGATATGTTTGTGAACGACTCGGACTCATGTGACCCTATTCTCACACACAAAGCTCGATTCTTCAGGTAGGACTCGAACCACTCGACAAAATCAAGGGCTACGCCACATTTCGCTAGTTTTTCGAGAAGGATTTGATGATCAACCCGGTCAAAAGCTGCCTTCAAGTCCAAGTAGACGGCATCCACTTGGTTACCAGCATCCATGGCGCGAATACAACGCGATGAGAACTCAACTAGATTGGTGTTCACGGATCTCTGTGGGTAGAAACCATGCTGATTCGTTGAGATGTACTGCTTGCAACTAGCAAAAAGCGATTCATTTATAATGATCTCAAACAGCTTCGAGCAGGCGCAAAGAGAAGTAATGCCGCGATAATTTTTAGCATCTCGTTTATCTCCTTTCTTGTGGATGGGGAATAGGTACGATTTTTTCCAGCTCGAGGGAAACACACGTTGCTGCAGTGATTGATTAAAAAGTTTCGTCAGCGCAGAGGCCAGTGCAGAACTGCATTTTTTCAACACTGCAGGTGAAATTCTATCCGGGCCTGGGGCATACGAGAATTTAAGCCTTTGAATTGCTTTGACTACATCCTGTTCAGATATTTCGAACATTTCAACGCTATATACATCCCGGGGAGCATCCTGGACAGATAATCTCACCTGTTCAGGTTGAGCTGTATAACTGTTGAAGGCGCGTTTGAACTGTCGTGCAAATAGTTCGCATTTTCCACTGATCGAGTCAGCAGAAAGTTCGTCAAGATACATTGATGTCGGGAGACCGTTTTCATTTCGCTTTGAGTTGACGAACGACCAGAACCGTTTTGGATTCACACGTAGGCTCTCCTCAATACGAATCTTGTATCTGGCATACAAAAATCCATTGTATCTCATGTACTCATTACTGGTCCGACTGAACTGCAGCTTCGAGTGTTGAGAACGTTGACTGCAGTAGGAAAGTAGAGCAGCAGATCGACGACGTTTCAGCAAGCGTAAACGGTTGTTTGACCATGGCGGTTTACACGGAGGAGACTTCAAAGGAACGTGTGCTGTAATCGCCTGAAGTACAGCGTTGGAGAAGAATCCAACTGCTCTATCGGTATCTTGAATCGTGTCCAGAGTATTCCAGTCGACCACTAGTAATGCTGCACATAAATGCTCAAAATTGGCCCGTTTGAAATCGAAACCAGGATCGTTACGTTCTGTTTCGTATGTTACAGCCGTTGGATATGCAACGATTAGCTCGAGTGGTTGATGACGAGGATCAATCCTAGAGAGCGATTCAACGGATTCGCTAATCTGGTAACCAGGTAGCACGATGTCGTTTACGAGGACAAGATCAAGAGTCCTGTTCTCTGCATTCTCCAAGCTGTTAACTTGGGACAAGCCGTGGAAGCAGAAACCATCCAGAAATGAGCAGCTGGCAGCACACGGTCGAGAGCGATCCAGATCAACTGACGCGTAGCCATCCTCGTTAACAGCCCAGTGCACATCACAGAGATTATAATCACCAAACTGTAGTGCAATGTCGTTAGGAGAGAGATTCGAATGGATTGCGCCAATTGAATCGATGTGTTTACGAATAGCAGAGATGTCATTCTTTCTTCTTGGTGGAAAATAGAGAACTCCAATACTAACTATTCTATCCATGGATTCAATCCTGATCCCGAGCTGTTCAAGCGTAACGTCGACCGGTGTTGGATCTATATATGAGCTGTATCTAGACGAAACAGCAATCAATACTCCACCACCCGTTGATTTGCGGTTGTTTTGAGCATTGCGATCCGTTCTGTAAACAGAGTAGCCGTTCCCGAAGAGTTGCGACGAATAGATGCAATCATCTAACCAGGTCTCAGTGAGCACAACCATGTCGTAATCAGCATCGCTGATAGCCAGGAAAAAAAGCATCGATTTTGGTACGTAATCCACGGACGTTCTGGTAATAGATGCGTAGGCTACTGAAAGGTACAGAAGCATCAGGGGAGTAACCGTTGATTTGTGTGTCATACTTGCCGTATGGAGCAAGCTGGAAAATCCCTTCGCCAGACCCTCTAGCAGGACCGGGACGACTGGTGAGCGCAGGCTGGATGGTCACGACTGCAGAGGGCGGCTCGGGAATTTCCAAAATGCTCGATGGCGTGCGTCCCGGTTGAGAAGCCATGTCCAAAGGGCGAGAGGTGGATTTACTTAAGCTGGATGTGCAGGCTGGATGACCATTTTCAGGCGAATCAGAGGCAGAAGGGACTGACAGACAGCGAGGAGTATAAGATCGATGATGAATGTTGGTCCGTTCGACTGAGTCTGAGTGGTTGTGGGCTCTCTTGGTGCTTTGCAGCATGCATCCCGGTTGAATAATATCCAACGTTGAACGGGAACAGTCTAAATCGTTTTGGTAGTGGATGCGTAGGCTACTGGAAGGTACAGAAGCATCAGGATAGTATTTGTTGATTGGTGTGTAGTACTTGCCGAATGAAGCAAGCTGGAAGATCCCTTCGCCAGGCCCTCTAGCAGGACCGGGACGACTGGTGAGCGCAGGCTGGATGGTCACGACTGCAGAGGGTGGCTCGTGGATTTCCAAAATGCTCGATGACGTGCGTCCCGGTAGAGAAGCCATGCCCAAAAGGGGAGAGGTGGGACTGGAAGTGCAGGCTGGATGTCCAAGGTCCAAGGTCCAAGGGTCCAAGGTTGAACGGGAACAATTTAAATCAAGTGAGGAGTTTTTGTAAACCCCTGCTCAACTTTCTTATCTTGATTATTTACGAATTCCCGAAAGTAAACTCCGTCTGGCCACGTGTCTGCACTAAGAGCTACCTCACGATACTTTTCATCGACACCAATTTTAAAAGAAATGAACCGCATAGAAGATAAATCAGCATCCTTTTTTACAAGCTTCCTAACCTCGATGGTTTCGTCGCTGGGGATACACTCACATGCTAATGCGAGAATGTCATCCTCCGTTGCATTCACAGCAATACGAGATAGAAACACCCAGCATTTTTGCGGCTCAGGCGGAACTGTCGAAATTGAGGCAAAAGTTGCAGATGGTTTTTTTGTGCCACATGACAAACTAGGCAAATCAGGCGAACGCAGTTCAGCAGTACCAAATGATCTTTTATTGGTCTTACGTTTCAGCCCAGGCCAGCTAGTAGGAGGAACAGTGACGACAGGCGTGGTCGGAGCAGTAAGAGGTACAGAATTTATCTTCGAGGTAAGAACCTCAATTTTCTCCCTGTTATTTTCTAGTTCTGTTCTGACTCCTTCCAATGCTGATCGATGCGTTTCGCTCAATTTATTAAATGCCTCAGTTAATGAAGTAAATGCATCGCGAAAGTGTTTACAATTCATTATTCCAGTGCAACCGTTGCAAAACCAGAATAGATTCTGGTGCTCATTTATGAAATCCATATTCGGGCGAGATAAAGAAACGCAGTCCAGATGTGCAACTTTATCACAGAATCCTTGGCATTTAATGAACTTCAGATTTTTTATCGGCTCAGAGCACTGAAGGCAGTTTGAATCCATTCTGAGGCTTTGAGCAAACTATCAGCCCGGGAGATATGCAACTAGTGTGATATATGATGATGCGTGGAGAAAGCTTGAAGTTGCGTACAAGTATAGTTCAGCAACGAACACCAGATGTCGCTCCGAATAAAAGTAAACAATAGCGCGGAGGAGAGAAAGAAACTATGGTAGCTACTAGCGCAACAAACACAAAACTTTCCAGTCAATTAAGGGGGTATTCTAGTGTAGAGACACGAATTTCGGACGTTTTTTCGAACTCCGTAAAAATAAAACAAAGAATATTTTTACTATCCATTATATCATTATTCGTTTATCTATCTTTCAACAATAAAACAAAAATAGGACGGAAAAAAAATATTCATAATTAGAATAGTTACATGCTGGTGAAGTGAGGGTGTTCAAAAAAAAGTTGTGCCATGGCGTACACGATTCCAGTCCTTCTGGTTATCTGAAACAAAAAAATCGAACAGATTCTGAATCAGTAAAGATGTCGCTATGGCATGAACCTCGGACAAGTCAAAAACATGGGTTTTAACAAAATGGCGGCCGTTTGAAAACAAAAAAGCTGTTTAAAACGATTTTTTTTGCGTTTACCGATTTTTTAAAAATAGTAAAATTAAAAAGTTATAATTTTTTATTGGTTCATGCGATAGAGAGATGTATGCAGATTATTTTCATATAAATTTGACATAAATCGGTTCAGTAGAACTTGAGATATCGTGTACGCCAGTTAGAAAAAAACTAGTTCCGAGAAAAATGCGTTTGAAGTTCATTGTGATGGCCGTAACAGGTTAGATACCACATCACTAAGATGGCTCTAACTAGGTAAATAATAGGATTTTCGATAAGTCCTTTCTAGAGTATATTCTTGAATGCCTAAACTACAGAAATATGGTAAAAAAAAATTTCGATTTTTTCAGATTTCTAGACTAGAATACCCCCTTAACTGCACTGCCGATTATACAACTAATTCAACTGCACATGCGCGACGAAGCAAAACATCGAATTGGATAACTAACGTAAAAACAACAAATTAAAATAATGGTTTTATGGCGATAAAACGTAAACAAAATTGACGATAAAAACATGGACTATATCAACAGATAGGGTGACCAAGAAATAAAATAATATTTCTCTATTGGGCGAAGCTCCGGCGCGTTGGGCGGGTTAATTTCCTTTGGCACGAAGGTGACCCCGTTGGCTTAGGTTCTCGAAGTATCATTTTAGTACTCTGCTGACCGTGGATGGGACGATTCCCAGCATCTTACCGATGTCCCGATGTGACAACTCCGGATTCTCGAAATGAGTGCACAGGATTAATTCACGACGCTCTTTTTCGTTCGACGACATTTTTCCAAATTTACGAAAAATTGACAGTGAAGCATGGCCAACGTGATCTATACACTCTTATCTGATTATAAGCGAGAGCTGAAGATATAATTCCTAAAAATTAAATTTCTACAGCGTTTTTTCCGTGATGCAATTTGATGTGACACACCCTTTAGAAATGAAACACGTAGTCCTACGTCAAAAATATTGCGGTTGATACTAAAATGTAACAGATTCACTTCCTCATCTTCAACGTTGGACGCTCTGCAATGGTTATCCGTGAAGCAAAGAATTGTTTATTTAACTATGGTGTTTTTTTGACGTGGGACTACGTCTAACCGGAGTATATGGGGGTAAAATGAAAACCTAAACGCAGAACATGCAGGAAAAAATGAAAGATTCCAAATTCTTATAACTCGAACATTTCTTACTGTATCGGAAAGATGTTTGCATCAATTGATAGGGAATATTTTTACGCATTTATCGCAATTAATAAAATGTTATTTATCATTACATAAACAATTGAATAACTGTAAAATGTTAAGCGTTATCTAAACGCCCTAACGACTTTGTTTTGATTGGCCCGATTTACAGTTTCCCCAACACAACTATCATTACCAAGCAGCCTTGGAGAAATCGGCAATGCAAATACATGAAAGTGTGGGTTTTTTTCACACCGAAATGTGTTCCCTAACACAGACTTCAAAACCAAGGTGTCTGGAGAAATCGGTTTTGCAAATAAATGCAAACTGCGAGTACCTTTGCACTCGCTTGCCTTTGTGCAGGCTAGAATATGTTTCCTGAACACGGTATAATTTGAAGTTGTTTATTCATGCAAGCCGGGGGTACTTCTGCACCCGCATGTTTTTTTTTGCACTCCGAAAAGTGTTTTCCTAACACGGATTACAAAAACGGGTACGAACACAACGCTTTGGCTCGGTTATTTAAGATTTCATTGAAGGATATGCCTTCATATCTTCTACTCACTAAATTCCTGACACTGAGTATCTGAAGTTCATCAAATCAAACAGATTCGCGGTTCGAGAAGTACGTACACTTGAGAGATGCAAACTTTAGAGGGAAATGTAAAATAAAATAATCGTTTGATAATTCTTCCGTTCACATATTTTGTCCTAGGCATCGTACCAAACGGAAAAGGACTGTCATTAAATTTACTTGTAACGAAGAACATAATCTATCACAATACATGAATTGACCCTACATGGCATTTATTGAATCTGTTTACTCACAAAGCAAATATATTGAATTCTATTGAATTCGGAAATTGTTTCATTCAATCAAAAATTTAACCAATACAAACAAATGATTGCTAAGCTAACCTAGTCCCACGTAACCTTTGCGGTTATATCCCACCCATTTTTTTAAGTAATTAACGGTCTGCTGCCTCGATATTTGTGTGATCGAGTTGAAAGAGGAAGTGACTTTCATAGTTATAACACTAGAAACGCGAATGAATTAAGAACACCTCATTTCTTGTCATGTGCTTTACAAATTTCGTTGTACTTCAAAGGAATAAATGTGTTCAACTCGATGCCAAGACATATTAAATACGCAACATTTACAAAATATGAGAGGCACTGTATTTCACGCGTAAAAGCTGTGTTTTATTAACAGCCGAACGAGTTTTTTTAAATTTTTATGACGAAGATCTTTACTGACGAAGTTTTATACGAACATTCCCGGCAATTACAGGTACCATATCAGCGACAAGGCATCCACACCCTCCGAAGGAAGTACACATACAAGCATAAGCTTGAGAAGAAAGTTATGCTGTATATTGCAATCTCCGCCAAAGGGATTCCAAAGCCCTGGTTTAACAAGCCGAGCGGACTTGCCATCAACAAGAAGGAATACCAGGAGGAGTACCTGGAGAAGATTCTGGTTCCGTTCTTAGAGGAGCATCATTCTCATGTGAAGTACGTCTTCTAACCGGACAAGATACCTTACGTGCCCACGAAACGGAACCTGACCAACTTCTCGAGTGTCGTCCGTTCGAGGATTTTTTCGGCTCCCTCAGTGCCTTAGTGTACACGAACAATTGGCAGGCCACGGACACCAAGCAGCTGACCACGAGGTTCCGGAATTGCATCCGGAAGATGGATGTCAGTGCCGTCCAGCGCTCTTGTGAGAGCATTTCCACCAAGTTGCGCCGTAATGATGAACACGGCCGCTTTCCCAACAATCACTGATCTTTTTTTTCTGAGAACAACCGTTATATTTGGGGGTCTCCGTAGCCACATTGGTTGCGCGTTCGCTTAGTAAGCGATCGATCGTGAGTTCAAAACTCAGGGCCCTCATTGACCATCTTTGTGTTGTTACAGAATAACTACGTCCACGCAACAACCATCAGCGATGGAGATCGATCCACGGTCGAAATAAGATCGATTCATCCATACAACTGTTCTGCTCTGCAAGAAACATCGGGCTGCTGTTCTATAAATAACTTAACAATTATCAATCAACTGTCTCCGCTGTCCGGTCTAACTGGATAATGGAAGAACAGAACGAAAACTCTTACGCCTATATGGCAACTGTGTAAATGTGTACCATATGCAATGGTATAGAAGGGAATACTCTAACGCCGAAAACATGGCAACTGTGTAATGTGCTAATTATAGATATGATAAACATGTGACATGTACACGATTGAAATTCGGCTCTGTTACAGCTAAAATGCTAATGAGCCTAAAATAAAAACAAAAGGGATAAAAAAACCGTTATATTTTTAATAAAAAATACTGAATTGCTTGAATTTTTTCTACTATATCACTGAAAAAAATTATCATGTTTTATTGAACACCCGTTATATGATGTTTACGACAGACGACAGGCGTTCATAAATTTCATCGACTTCGATGTTCATAAATTTCATTGGCTAATTAAATGTTTTAAAAATTACAATTACAGTACTAATAGAAACTTTGATTGCTAGTCTTCGCCTGGAATTTTTCTGAATAAATACTGGAAAATCAGAGAATATCAGAGTTTTTTTTTCGGATTTTGAGTTGCATCCTTCAAGGGTTCACAAAAATTTCGAATTCCACTGAAGTACAGTCACATAGCTGGAGTAGTGAGAAGATTCCAGAAAGCGTTAACTCCAAATCACTTCCTGTTGTTGATGTTGTTGTGTTTGAACTTATTTAGATGGATCTGGTGCACAACTATATATTGAGGTAAATTTATTAGAAAACCTGAAAAATCTGAAATTTATTATTTATGATCAAATCAATTATTTTTTTTAGTATATCGTTTATTTCTACAGACTCTGTAATAATCTTGACCATAAGCGCAGAGATCGTTGCAGGCAAGATTGATGTGAAAGAGTAGCGCGACTAACGAACAGTGATTGGACATTTGACGGTTTGAGACTAATCTTAAGGATAATCGAGTGAAGCCACCGACCCAAAAATGGTGATTATATAACAACATCTGGATGAAGCACTCAATATTTTCCGTATCTACTCATGGAAGTACGGCGAGAGCTTTCCCGGCCTAACTGAACGGATAACTTCCACAGAGCTAAGACTTTGTACTCTTATGGCGGAATTGCATCTAAAGGGTGTGTCACATCAAATTGCATCACGGAAAAAACGCTGTAGAAATTTAATTTTTAGGAATTATATCTTCAGCTTTCGCTTATAATCAGATAAGAGTGTATAGATCACGTTGGCCATGCTTCACTGTCAATTTTTCGTAAATTTGGAAAAATGTCGTCGAACGAAAAAGAGCGTCGTGAATTAATCCTGTGCACTCATTTCGAGAATCCGGAGTTGTCACATTGGGACATCGGTAAGATGCTGGGAATCGTCCAATCCACGGTCAGCAGAGTACTAAAACGATACTTCGAGAACCTAACCATCGACCGGAAGGTGAAGAACGCCAAAAATGGATGCTCCGTCAGTGAAAAAGATCACTAGCGCGTAGTTAAGCAGTTTAGACGTGATCCGAGAAGTTCGGTCCGGGATGTCGCCAATTTGTCAAGTTCATTCGTCCAGCGGACCAAGCAGCGGGAGGGCCTGCGTACATACAAGGTTCAGAAGGCTCCAAACCGCGACGAAAGGCAAAACATGGTGGGGAAGACGCGAGCCCGGAAGCTGTACACCGAAATGCTGACGAAGCCGCATTGCCTGGTAATGGACGACGAAACCTACGTCAAAGCGGACTTTCGTCAGCTGCCGGGCCTGTTGTTCTTCTCCGCAGAGGGCAAATTCAGCGTTCCGGAGGAGATTCGCAAGCAGAAACTATCCAAGTTTGCCAAAAAGTACATGGTGTGGCAAGCGATCTGCTCTTGCGGAAAGCGGAGCGCCCCCTTCGTGATGACCGGCACGGTAAACGGGCAGGTTTACCTTAAGGAGTGCCTACAGAAGCGCTTACTACCACTATTGAAGCAGCACGAGGGCCCGACCATCTTCTGGCCGGATCTCGCTTCGTGCCACTATTCAAAGGACGTGTTGGAGTGGTACGAAGCCAACGGGTTCACCTTCGTGCCAAAGGAAATGAACCCGCCCAACGTGCCGGAGCTTCGCCCAATAGGGAAATATTGGGCGATTATGAAGCAGGCCCTCCGGAAGAACCCAAAATTTGTCAAATCGGAGGCGGACTTCAAGAGAAAATGGATTTCTGTTCAAAAAAACTACAACTTGACGTTGTACAGAACATTATGGACGGGGTAAAGAGGAAGGTGCGAGCATACGGGCTTGGGCTCGAAGTATGAATAAAAAGAAAATGCCAAAAATTGTTTAATAGTTTTTATTTTACTGTCTAAAATTTTCAAAAGGATCGGTCTACTGGGCGAATTTCTACAGCGTTTTTTCCGAGATGCAATTTGATGTGACACACCCTTTATTCGACTTGATGCATGCTACAAATCAATGGTTCTTGCTTATTGGAGTGTATCATTTTACGACATATTTGGTTTTGTCGAGCAATGATGGCTTTATCCAATGGCCTGCGGATCGGTGCGGCGTGTGTAGCACGATATGTACGACAATATTGGATCAACTACATCAATTATTGACGATTAACATAATTCATCACAATAATGGAACAACAAAATATTTGATCATAAAAACAATGACATCAGAACAGAGAACAGAAAATGAAAATTGCGCAAGTATCATATCCGTTGTTGTTTATCATTGATTAGTAGAATATAGCAGATAGAATAGATTAAATACCGCCTTTAGAATATACTAGTGATCTTCGGCTCGTGATTCACTATCCAATGCCTAGTGAACCGCTGCTTGTTTAGCAGAATATCCTGAGCAAGGAAATTGAAGACTGGGGGAGGTGTCTAAAATTTCCGTGACCGAAATAAATCGCCCAAGAAAACAACTCCAACAGAACAACCGCTCAGAAAAAGTGTAGCAGGCTAGAAATATTGTGGCGCGGGAAAAGCATTATGGGTTGAAGCCTAACCGGAAAAAGCGTTATTTTTATTTCTAATGTAGTGATGTGTCAGTCTAATGAGGACGAAGTCCCCATTTAACGAGGATAAGGAATCGGGGCGGCCGAAGCCGTTCAGATGACGCAGCGGCCGCTGATCCGCCGTTGGAAGCGGCGGTCTTTTACACGCAAATCTGTGTTCCACTGATTGCCCGGTTGGTTTGAAAAATATGATACGATCCTTTAGCAAGGTTCAACCGAGTTTCAGCGAGCGTCGGACGGCATATGTTTGCTTGGTGTATTATGATTTCCCGGTTAATTATAGGTATTTTGGCTTGGACATTTTGCGCGGAAAATCATAACTCGGTTACTCGCGCACGGTATCACAGACCGTCTTATACGCATGATGTTTTTCCCGCGCCACAATATTTCTAGCCTACTAAACTTTTTCTGAACGGTTGTTTCTGTTGGAGTTGTTATCTTGGGTGATTTATTCCTGGGACCAAAATTCCGTTAAACACTTCAAATTGTGTGGATTCGTTCATAGAGGTTCCATCAGTAGAGTACATATTATCGTAATTGATATGATCATACGACTAAATTTCTAAAAAAAATAAATTTCGGTTTTTCTAAAAATATTTTTATTCGAAATTTATTCGAATTTTATTTTATTTTATTCCTGTTTGATTATACACATTTCGCTTATCTCTCAGGCAAACTGTGGATTCATTATATTATGAAACCTTGTATTATGAAAATCCGAAATGCAAGAATGCTTTTGTGGAGTCGGTTCACTACAGAAAATAGAATTGCATTGTGCCAATAACATGTTTCGCGTTATTAGAAAGCATATCTAGAAACACGGATGTTCTAATGAAGCAAAATTGCATAATAATAAAAAAAAAACAAATATAAATATTATTGCATGAGACTTTTTCATGTGCGATGCATTTCTTGAATATCATAAAACAATATTGACATGATGCAAAGTTGAGCTACAAGTTTTAGAAAGATACTAAGCTGGTGCGCTTGCGCGGATAACCTATGTGTATTCTTTCCGACATGTGCGTACCAGCCAGACGGATTTAACTAGTAATCATACTTCGTGATCATTTTCCGTCGAAACAATCTCTGGATTTTTTTTTTACTGTGACATATCGTTGATAATGAATTTGATGAGTTGTAAAATATGGAGTCGTAAATTGTGAATATTTATGATATGAAGATATACAAAAAGTGAGAACTCCTACATCCAATTTGTTCGGCACAGTGCGAAGTGAGATCCATATTCCATTGTGAGAAGTAAAAAAAATCATGTAGGTAAATGGTATGCCAAGAGAGATCTGAACAGACTAATATGACATTTCCTGAAAAATATTGCAATAATCAGTTTTTTGAAGTTCCATTATGTATAAATAACTAGAAAAACCCTTTGTCTATTTATAATTAAATTGACTAACTCTGCAAAACCAGATCTTCGAAGCGCACGCGCGGCTGCTGACTTATTTGCTAAATCAATACAAACGGCAGTAAATACAATTACGGACAACATTGCACCTAATAGTGATAATGACCATTGCTATTACTTCCTTGTAGTTTTCTGGAAAATCATTGTTCCTACCAAAGATTACAGCTAATTTAGGTATTAAATGCACTTATTTTACTGGACCTATGATCGTATTTTCAAGTGATTGTTTAGAAAGTGATCGGAGCAGCGTAAAAACTATTTCTTTTATTTTGTGGTTTTGATAATTCTAAAGGTTTCAATGGATAAGTGAAGAAGATTAGTTCTTAATAAGGGTGCCTTTCATAATTGAGCGTAGTTCCGGATGGTATTTGTGTCAAAGGATTCGGAATATACTAGTGTGTACTTCGATGGATTTCAATGCTTGGACATCATTTATTTCAAATCTACATCGGTTGCAAACCGGAACTGATCAGTCATCACTCGTCATTCAAAACGCAACAGCATCACGCCTGAAGAGTTCGAGAGCCAAGATAGGCTATACATCGACGTTTTATGTTTTTTTTAGAAATTTGACAATGCATCGTTTTCTCAGCCAACACTACAGACCAATATATATATTTTGTAATGTTTACTCTCAATTACTTCAACATGCACTTTGATGTTATAACATAACTTCGTAGGAGTGTTATAGCGGCGTTATTCGCGCCATCAGAAATAATGATCAGAAAGTACCGGGAATTATTAAATAAAACAAAATAAAGTTAAATTTCAGGTAAATTTATTTTATCTCCTTCGGAATATGATCCATCTCAAGAAACACACATGTGCCAACGCTTGATTCAGTCCTCCATGCATTTATGGTAGGCCTCTCTTTAATTCTCTTTGATCTCCTCGATTGACTGAAATCTCTTCCCACGAAGTGGCAACTTCAACTTGGTGAACAAAAAATTGCACGAGGTCATATCAGGTGAATATGGTGCTTGCTCGATGGTATTTACTTGATGTTTGGTCAAATAATTCAGTAAAATTCGGGCTCGGTGCTATTGTTCGTTAACATCATGCAAAATCCAAGAATTATCGGCCCACATTTCCTGCCGTTCGCGACGCACAGGCAGACATTGATGGTCGGATGGCACTAATACCTGTGCACCTTAAGGTCGTACCAACATAAGAAAAAATAAATAAACCGGTTCCCGCATGCATGTACGTTTAAATAAAAAATCGAGGGGTTGTATCTGAGACACGACCGCTTAGGACGTTGGACTACGCAATCTTTTTTTTTTAATTTGTTGGTTCATTATTTCCGATATTATTTGCGAATACGTTGAAATTCCATAAAAAACTCTTTAGTAAAAATTTCCGGGGATCCTGAAAAGTTTTAATGGCTGGCGTGGTTTTATAGAATCATTTGGAGAAGCAACGATTTTTACTTGCCTTTGCGAGAACAATACACTAATTGGTCATATATCACAATTTGTTTCTTTATATCAATGCACGCATTGCACTGAGTATTTAACGAGAGACATCTTCCGTGCATCGCCATTCAACAAGTATCAAACATGCGTCTAACAGATCCACACAGTTGCAGCGATATAAATGAAACATCGAAGCACACTTCATATGGAATATTCGCTAGCTAGCTCGAGGGAAAACATAAAACACAAAACGAGCAGACTAAGCGACCTTTGTTGTTTCCGGCACAGAAAGATTCTGAGAATTTTCCTCATAGGAGATGCAATACGCCAGCGACAGTTTACTCACTTTGCAAGGGTGGAGTTTACTTCCCAAATATTCTCAGAACAGTGAATTTCAGCCCGTAGGATCTTCGCTCCAAATACAGCTTGATTGACAGCAATTTGTAGGGGTTCTATATGCAACAGCACGCATCGGTCCTTATAAGGTGGAAGATTCATCGTGTCACGCCAATGCAGGTTATTCAGCGCCCGCCTCACAAACCTCCTTTGTACGGATTCAATTCTTACAATCCACACTGCTTCTAATGGACACCAGACTACAGATGCATACTTCAGAACTAGTCTGACTAGCGAACAGTGAACAGCACGTAAACACAAGGAATCATCAAAACCTTCGGCGACTTTTAAGGATGAACCCTAATTGACGGTTGGCTTTGTCAATTTTCTACTGAACGCTTCGGGTAAAGCACATACTGAAAGGACTAATGTAGCTCCTGCATGAATTAAACAAAACAGCATTCACAATGGATTCCAGACATTTCGATCCCGCCGACAAAGATGTTATTCCTCGGTAGTTAGCGATGTCAGTTTTGTCACCTTTCTTGAACACTGGAATCATATAGGGTTGGGGAAAAAGAAATGTCGTATTTCTGAACGAAATTAGACGCTTTATTTATTTAAAATTATCCAATTCAAGCCAAATATGCGCCGTTTTGTTCGCAAACTTGTTGCCATTTAGAAAGCAACTTCATTATCCCCCCCTCCTTATTTGCAAACAGCCAGTTTTCGCAAGCCTCTTTTGAGGCCAACTTAGTATCACCAAGAGCGTTTTGCATGGACCGGAAGAGAACCGGAGCCAGGTCCGGACTATACGGTGGGATACGGAGGCCCAGGCAAAACCAGGCCAGGAGGCTGAAAGTCAAAAATAAAGAATAAAAAGACGGGTGGGTAATGTCGGGGGGGGGGGATCTATTGAGAAAAGCTCGAGTTATAAGCGTTCCAAATCTTGCATTTTTTCCTACTTGTTCAGTGCCTAGATTTCCATTTCACCCCCTATATCTTCCGGTTAGACGTAGTCCTACGTCAAAAACGGGTGGGTAATGTCGGGGACATAACCGGGGTGACGTAGGACTATACAAAGGGGACAGCTTTTGTTAAATATATATTTTAAATATATTGTTTTATTTTCTTCTCCTACGTGAATACCTACCTATCTACCTGAAAAATGGATTAGTTTAATGTTTACTCTTTATGAATATGTTGATGGTTCTGAAAAGAACCTTTGGTGTTGTGTTTTTGTTATCACTCGATATTCCCATCTGGTTCGGTTAAACCTTCCTGTTTAGCTATTGCGTTTGCCACTCGCCACAGCTTTCACAGTTGGAAAATTTCTTCCCATCCAGCTTGTGACATGTTGTTCAGTAAATTACATTTAATACGACGTGCCGGAGAAACACTTTGCCACTCACTGAAACTAATTGTTGCCTTGATGAGCGCCGAACCGAAGTTGCTCTGTTCTTGATGCGGATTTTCTGATTGTCGTGAGCAGCTTTGCAAGCCAACTCGAGCACTCCGACGGCCGAAACTCTATAATCGCTGTTAGGTATACTGGTGCTCCGGCACCAATCCGTTCGGCCTAGTTACCCTTGCGGAGCAATCAGTGAATGCGACCAACAGGGAACTGGAGACCTGCACGGTTCGAGTGAGACTTTGCCTTTCCCTTAACTTGTCCTCCTTTGTTACGTCCACGATGCCGATGCCGTACAACCACACGGGTTTACGGTTTGAAAGAAAATAAGATATTTTTTGGGGTCCGCGTGTTTTATACTCTAGCGGTACACACTCACAGGATAGAGACAAATCGGCAGACTCAGCCAGAGGGGCGAGTCCAACGAGACGAACGAATGAGCGTTAAAAGGGAGCGATGGCAAAAAAATACATTCATTACGATTTGTTCGCTTGTTGGATTCACATGCAGGCTAAAAAGGGTCCTTTTCAGGATCACAAAATTATCTTCAATCTAAAGAGTTTATTGTTTTGTTATCACTTGATATCCCCATCTTGTTCGGCTAAACCCTCCTGTTTAGCGATTTGTTGCCACTCGCCACAGCTTTCACAGTTGGAAAATTTCTTCCCATCCAGCTTTGTGACATTTTGTACAGTAAATTACATTCAATGCGACGTGCCGAAGCGCCACTCAGTGTCACATTGGAGGCGATTTTAACCTGTAATTGAACATTTGCGATGACAGTGGTACAGTGTCGACTTTCAATGTGGGGTCATAATTTGGATCTCTATGTTTACAAAAATGTCCAACTAAATGAGTCGCATTACATGTCCGTCCAATTAGCTAAATGTCGAACTAATTGTAAATTACTGTACTTTCGATCTGGAAACAATTTAAGAATTGGTGAAAATTTAATAATAAGGAAAGTCCCCAACTATCAATAAGCTCAGAACAACTGCCAAATTCACATACTCATCAGATCCTGGCAAACAAATTATGAAAAAATCAATTTGTGTTTTATTATTATTTTGGATAATGTTTTAGAAAGCATTGAACTGTATTTCCTAAACTCTTTTTTGGAAGGTTTAATGGCCCTGAAAAGCGCCTTGTTTTATGGAATGGTTCCAATTTAGAAAACTTAGTACTCGTGGTTTTGAAAAAAAACCATTTCGAACGCCCTCGATGCCGCCTTGTTCTGGATTTGCTACCAAAGCAGTTTGTATAAAGAACAAACTTTTTTCTTCTGCTACCTATGCCGTTTTGCGATTGCGTTTGCCACTCGCCACTCGCTACAACTGCCTGTTGTCTTGATGTCCACCGAACCGAATGTGTTCTGTTCCGAATGCGGGTTTTCTTATCGTCGCGAGCAGCTTTGCCAGCTAACTCGATCACTTCGGCGGCCGAAACTATATAACGCCGGCTAGGTGGACTGGTGCACTGGTACTAACGCGCACGGCCTAGCTACCCTTGCGGGGAACTGCAGATCAACACGGTTCGAGTGGGATTTTGCCTTTCCCTTCACTTTTCCTCCTTTACCATGTCCAGACATGGCTGCTTGTATTGGTTTGTTGATGTGTTGTGATGTGAACCGATGGGTGTACGGTTTGAATGAGAATGATCGTTACGGCAGCGGAGCGGGGATTTTTAAGCTGACTGGCTGGCTCGAGAATTACGCATGTGTGAGACTGCGACCAATGTTTCGTTCATTTTTTTCTTTTTCCTTTCCAATCGTGCTTCATTCTATTTCGCTGCTGCTCTGGTTGCCCGTTTTGGTCGGTACGATTTGAGGAGCACAAAATGGACCAATCAAAAATGGGCACAATTATTCAATTATTTATCTCAAGAAAAATGAAATGTTATTCGTTATGATAGATGGGTAGATATATTTCCTATCAATTGATGCAAAAACCTTTGCGATCTATTGAGAAATGCTCGAGTTATAAGCGTTCCAAATCTTGCATTTTTTCCTACTTGTTCAGTGCCTGGATTTCCATTTCACCCCCTATATCTTCCGGTTAGACGTAGTCCTACGTCAAAAAAAACACAGCAAAACCTTCCTGGCCGTCAATCCGGGCTTGGCGATGATTTGGGCCGGCTCACCGCGCTTCGACCACGTCTTTTTTCGCTTTTGGTTGTCGTACGTGATCCACTTTTTATCACCAGTCACCATCTTCTTCAAAAATGGGTCGAGTTCGTTCCGTTTCAGCAGTGCATCGCAGGCGTTGATTCGGTCTAAAAGATTTATTTGCGTCAACTCGTGTGTCACCCATACATCCAGCTTTTTTTGGAATCCAATCCTCTGCAAATGGTTCCAAACGGTTTTATGGTCTATACCCAGTTCCTGGCCAATCGAGCGAGTGCTCACATGCCGGTCTACTTGGATGATTTCAACGATTTTATAGGTTTCCACGACGATTGGCCTACCAGTACGGGGTGTATCTTCGACAGCCACTACACCAGAACTAAATCGATCAAACCAACGCTGTGCTGTGCGAATCGGTACAGTATCGGGTCCATAAACTACACGAATTTTTTCGGCCGCTTTCGTCGCAGTTTTACCTCGCAGGTAGTAAAAACGTAAAATATGGCGAATTTATTGCTTGGTGTGCTCCATCTTTGACGCGCTATAACTTGAGATTAAAAAGAACAATCACAACACTGTTAAAACGACCCTTGTAGCACAGATTGTCATCTTTAAATAGCCGTACAGTATGATCCGATGCGATAAGTACAACACAAGATATGTTTAAGTGTAGCCATATATTGACAATATACGACATTTCTTTTCCCCCAACCCAATATAGGACGATTTCCTAATTACTAACTATTGAACAATAGAAAAACCTCAACCCCTATCCTTACGGAAATACCCACTTCTGATTGTTCGAAATTGATGACACATGCGGCGGCTCATGCACATACGGTTGTTGTTCAGTTATTTCCTGATGGATTTACGAGATATGTGCATCAATCGATCTGAGCACTCCATAACAATTCATTACAATGGATAAAATAATATATCAGATACGGAGAAATCGGCATTGCAAATACATCAAAGTAAAGGGAACTTTTGTTCCCACCGGAGTGTGTTCCCCAACAGAGACATCAAAACCAAGCTGCCTTGAGGAAATCGGTATTGCAAATACATGAAAGCAGGAGGAGCTTTTGTTTTCACCGACATGTATTCACTAACAGAGATTTCAAATTCAAGGTACCTGGGGGAAATCAGCATATAAATACCCTCGTGGTCGATAGCGCGCACAAATGGATAGTGCTCATTGTGACTAGCGTGGGCATTGCTGATTGCATACGTGCTGGCGAATAAGTTGGGAGCGATGAACGAGTTTTTTTTTATTTACGTTCCAATAAGGATCTCTCGATTTATTGATTGAAGAATGATGTTTCAATGAATTGTATAGATCTTATATTTGATAGTATATAAATAAATTTTAAATTTGGAACTTATATGTGGGTTGCTTCGTGAGTTTCGTATCAATGACCGATGAAACTTTTAGCACAAGTGTAAGTGTAAAATTGCATATGGTAGCGGTTGTGTTAAAATGATTTGAAATATAAAACAATTTTTTTTTCTCTCAAGGAAAGTTCATGCTACGAGAAAAATTGGAAAAATGAAGGAGTTCCGTGTTCCATTGGGTTTGTATCGAGAATGAAAATGGGTTGAATAAACACTCAGAAAGTAAAAATTATAAATGAAATTACCTTTTCCATTTCAAATATATATTTTCTCTATAAAAAGTAACCCTTTTTCTCTGGTGGGCGGCTTTCATCATATCTCATTCCACATTGGCATTATGAGAACACTTGTAATACTAACCACGAGTCAACCGCGAGTAATCGGTTACATATTACTAACATAGTTGTAAGCAAACATTGTCAAAATATTGAACTCCCGGCCCCGTTAGGCTGACGCCATATGGGCTTAATAAAAATATATATTTTGGATAAAAAAATTGGCATCTTCTATCATGATACGCACCATTCAATGACTAATCACCATCCTTCTATCACCATCACTCGATTGTGAACAAACAATACCTAACAACCAAACAAAACGGTTTTTTTACGGACCACTAAATTATCATCGAAGAGTTTAACAGTGTAATTCTTCAAACATATTCAAAACAACAAATATCCTAACGGAATCCTACGTCAACTATGCGGTCGTGACTCGGACACAACCCTCCTGTGACTTTCTTGTTGTTGAAGAGAGCGATTGTAAATAGCTTGAAGAGGTCGTGGTGGTCACCCAGGTCTTGCATCTCTTGAAAACGCAACAGGAAATCTTATCCGGCCCAGGATTGTAGGAGAGCTTGATCTTATATATCGCAGACTCTACCATCTGTTCGATAATTTTGAAAACGTCGAAATCAATAACATCTCTAGGGACTACATTGATCGCCGTTTCTTTTTCGCCCCTCAGTACACCCAAAATTGATTTTTAGCTCATGTTTTGTCATCCCGATTTATTACAGAAAATGCCATAACTGCTAAGAAAATGCCACAAATACTGCTAAGCATTTGTATAATATATATGGTACGGCAATATAAGATTAATACGAGCGAGGGAAACAAGAGATACGTTTCAAATAAGCACGCATTACTTGGCCACGGCCCAGACCGAGATGGACATAAATCTCCTTTATGCTGGAAAGTGTTTGATAGGAATAAAAATAGAAAACACTTTCCAACTTCAATTTGTAATGAGATGTAATAAATATTATCATGCTCCTCCCCAACAGCATCATTAGCTATGTGGATAGCGTGATCTGTAAAACAGTATTGCATTCCAGCCGGCCTTGGTTCGATTCCCGTTGTGGTCAGCGTGGTGTTTGCCGAAGCAGCCGTACGTAGGAATCGGCGAACAGTGCACGCTGGAACGCATTGCGTAGGCAACACCCCCGCCGCAACTTGCTATAGGTACGAGCGGCAACCGGACAGCACTGCGGAGGTTCCGCTAACCCATCCAGCGTTGGTCAAATGATGACCACCACAGAAGAAAACCATTGGTGAGTATAGGGTAGAAGAGTGAGTATAAGGGTAGAAAAGATTTTTAACAGAGGTCAATTTTTCGATTCGAACAATTGCGAATCAAGATGTGTTATCGCAGTGCATATTGATGCATGACTGCGACGGATCCACAGAAGCAAACCAGGCGTGCTTGATTGAAATCGCCAAGCAGAACCACAATGATCACATCGTTCTGGGTTCTAAATACCTCAGATATTGCATCAACATGAAGTTGCACAAAAGAGTTATCCTGACTTCTATCTGATGGTATGTATAGTGCGCCAATTAAAATATCTCCTCCCTCTACCGATACTTTCACCCATAACTGCTCGATAGTTATAGCATTACGATAACGGATAGCTATACGCTTGCTTCACTGCAATTAACACACCTCCAGCACGTCGACGGATGTTGTTAGTGTCACAGCGATCAACTCGAAACACTCTGTAATGGTTGCTGGACAGCTGTGTATATTGGATACAGTCGTCGAGCCAAGTTCCGGTGAAGACATATATATCATAGTCCAGTTCAGCAGTAGCGAGGAACACCTGGTCAATTTTTGTCCTCAGGCCACGAACGTACTGATTATAAATCCTTAGCGTAGGAGCCATATCGTGATTCACTGTCAGCACAGGCTAGAAGGCTCTTTAATCGACCACGACCGCAGGGCCAGGACGACTATCAGGATATGGTAAAACGAAGCGTCGTGTTGTCAATAAATCCGCATCACCGAAACAATGGTGAGGGCTGGAACGCGAGGGCGAAATAGAGCAGAAATTGTTTCCTACGCATTTATACTTGCCTAATGTATGTTGTCGTGAGACCCCATTTCCAACCACGATCTCAGGAGTCTACCAGTTATGATTTTGCGCGCGAGCACAGAAGGATTAAAATTAGAAACGGGCACTAGTTTGGCCGGATACCGGATACCAGATATCCGGCAAGCTTCTACTCTTTATTTGCGAATAAGGACTAGGAGTAACTGCATGTGTGCATGAAGCTACTTAAGGATTACATTTTAGGGAGAAATAAGCAGAGTTTAATATGAAAATAACAAACGATGATTAAATTTTCGGTTTAGAATGAATACCCTTTAACACGTTGAGCCCCGAATTGTTCTTGCTACGCTTTTTATTCAGCCCGCATCTAGAGCATTTGTACAATATTAGTGTCGGTCCTCGCTTGCATAGACATTTATTGTATAAAAAGAAAATAGTCAGAAATACGACTAGAAAGTAGTCATATATCGTAAAACATCCGAAAACAAAAACGTTTTTAATACATCATTATTTTGTAACTATCAGTTCTAGTGATAAACGTTTTTCTAATGAAAAGCTTTACATCAGTCACTAGAGACCGACACGGGGCTCCACGTGTTAATAGAGTATCAAGTTTTCTGCAAGAAATCTTGAATATTTTTTTGCCGATAAGTATTTTTTCCATTTAATGATGGGAGTTTTGTGGATATATTGAAAAAAAAAATAATAATGGTCGAATGAGAGTAAGTACTACGCACTTTGAATGAGCAAAGAACATCAATCAGTCATATTCATTCAAGATTAAAAAAACCTAGACCTCAGATTATCAGACTGTCATCATCACTAAAAGGATAAGGAAAAGGTAGGATAAGAACCAAATTACCTGATTGCAACCTTTGTGGACCTGATGTTCAAGGTATATTATTTAGGAGCTCTTAAAACGGAAGTAGCCCGGCACGAAACTCAAAAAAAAAAGACGGGTGGGTAATGTCGGGGACATAACCGGAGTGACGTAGGACTATACAAAGGGGACAGCTTTTGTTAAATATATATTTTAAATATATTATTTTATTTTCTTCTACGTGAATACCTACCTATCTACCTGAAAAATTGATTAGTTTACTGTTTACTCTTTATGAATATGTTGATGGTTCTGAAAGAACCTTTGGTGTTGTGTTTTTGTTATCACTCGATATTCCCATCTTGTTAGGTTAAACCTTAAGATATTTTTTTGGGGTCCGCGTGTTTTATACTCTAGCGGTACACACTCACCGGATAGAGACAAATCGGCAGACTCAGCCAGAGGGGCGAGTCCAACGAGACGAACGAATGAGCGTTAAAAGGGAGCGATGGCAAAAAAATACATTCATTACGATTTGTTCGCTCGTTGGATTCACATGCAGGCTAAAAAGGGTCCTTTTCAGGATCACAAAATGATCTTCAATCTAAAGAGTTTATTGTTTAGTTATCACTCGATATCCCCATCTTGTTCGGCTAAACCTTTCTGTTTAGCGATTGCATTTGCCACTCAGCTTTCACAGTTGGAAATTTTCTTCCCATCCAGCTTGTGACATATTTTACAGTAAATTGTAAATTACATTCAATGGCACGTCGCATTACCACCACTCAGTATCGGATTGGAGGTAATTTTAACCTGTAATTGAACATTTGCGATGACAGTGGTACAGTGTCGACTTTCAATGTGGGGTCATAATTTGGACCCCGAACCCTATGTTTACAAAAATGTCCAACTAAATATGTCGCATTACAGGTCCGTCCAATTAGCTAAATGTCGAGATAAGTGTAAATTACTGTACTTTCAATCTAGAAGCAATTTAAGAATTGGTGAAAATCAATAAGCTCAGAACAACTGCCAAATTCATATACTCATCATATCCTGGCAAACAAATTATGAAAAAATCAATTTGTGTTTTATTATTATCTTGGATATTGTTTTAGAAAGCATTGAACTGTATTTCCTAAACTCTTTTTTGGAAGGTTTAATGGCCCTGAAAAGGGCCTTGTTTTATGGAATGGTTCCAATTTAGAAAACTTTGTACTCGTGGTTTTGAAAAAAACCATTTCGAACGCCCTCGATGCCGCCTTGTTCTGGATTTGCCACCAAAGCAGTTTGTGTGAAGAACAAACCTTTTTCTTCTGCTACCTGATACCGTTTTGCGATTGCGTTTGCCACTCGCCACTCGCTACAACTGCCTGTTGTTGTCTTGATGTGTTCTGTTCTGAATGCGGTTTTTCTTATCGTCGCGAGCAGCTTCATCAGCCAACTCGATCACTTCGGCGGCCGAAACTATATAACGCCGGCTAGGTGGACTGGTGCACTGGTATTAACGCGCTCGGCCTAGCTACCCTTGCGGGGAACTACAAATCAACACGAGCGGGAACTCCAGATCAAGGTTCGAGCGGGATTTTGCCTTTCCCTTCACTTTTCCTCCTTTACCATGTCCAGACATGGCTGCTTGGGTTGGTTTGTTGATGTGTTGTGATGCGAACCGATGTGGTGTACGGTTTGAATGAGAATGATTGTTACGGAAGGAAGGAAGGTATTGTATTATAGAGACTTTAAACTTTTGCAGTTCATTCGTCTCTAGCCTTGAGAAAGGCCCTTTGAAAACTCTACTCTACTTTACTCCAGCGCTACCACCTCCGCCCTCTTGCCTTGAGAAAGGCACTCGATCCCTCGCCGTCCAGCCCGTCCAGCAACGATGTTGTCCAGTCGGTGTCCACACAAAGAATGATCGTTACGGCAGCGGAGCGGGGATTTTTAAGCTGACTGGCTGGCTCGAGAATTACGCATGTGTGAGACTGCGACCAATGTTTCGTTCATTTTTTTCCTTTCCAATCGTGCTTCATTCTATTTCGCTGCTGCTCTGATTGCCTGTTTTGGTCGGTACGATTTGAGGAGCACAAAATGGACCAATCAAAAATGGGCACATAGTGCATTTTGACAATGCTTGATATTTCACAATTATTCAATTATTTATCTCAAGAAAAATGAAATGTTATTCGTTATGATAGATGCGTAGATATATTTCCTATCAATTGATGCAAAAACCTTTGTGATCTATTGAGAAATGCTCGAGTTATAAGCGTTCCAAATCTTGCATTTTTTCCTACTTGTTCAGTGCCTATATTTCCATTTCATCCCCTATATCTTCCGGTTAGACGTAGTCCTACGTCAAAAAAATTTAAAAAAATAATAGTCTGCGTCGTGTTCAAAAAATTCCCATTGCTGACAAAATCGACTGTTATATGAAAAAAATTCAAATCGATTGTAACCACGCTCCTTACATTTGGTTGTTAGTAAACTCTAAGCATTTCCCCCACTTGGCAAAATATTCTAGAGTTTATCTTTCAGCTCCTTACAGTAGTGTTTAAAGCGAAATACTGTCCTCTGAAGCTGGATTGGTGTACGAAGCAAAGCGTAATGCATGTGGGAGTAAACGACCACCTCGTGCAATTTCTATTCTGCGTGTAACCCAGCCCTGATGTTCATCCCTACGTTCACACCAATACCAACGAGACAGCGGCGAGCTTGATTATGCTTACGCCGCCATTTGTTTTCTCACTCTCATTCCGTCCTTTGTAAAGAGCAGACAATAAATCGTTTCAGTCCGTTGCTTTTCATTTCTGCTGGTGTTCTTTTTTCGGACTATTTCGCTTTCCGTTATTTTATCACAGGTTATGTGGCCCAGCAAGTGAAAATAGTGAAAAGGTGAACGATTAAAGAAACTACTTTGTGACGGTGTAAAACGAAGCGTGGACATTTTTTATTCGCGAACTTTCTCGATTCCACGAGGTTGAGCAAAATGGCGGAAGCGGCTAAGCTTTCATTCCTCAAGTTGAACCAGCAAAATTGGTCATCGTGGAAACAGCGCATGGAATGGTTGTTGGAGAAGAACGATTTGTGGGATGTTATAAGTGTCGCAGCGCCGGAGCCTGTCACGGTTGAGTGGCAGAATAAGGATCGAAAGGCTTGTGCGTGTATCGGGCTGTTCTTGGAAGACAGTCAGTATATGTTGATATAAGTGCAACCAGTGCGATGGGAATGTGGAACGCTCTTAGGGAAGCCATGAGAAAGCAACGATGTCCACTATAGTGCATTATATGGGCATGCTTTGTGGTGCAAGTATGAGTGAGAGTGATAGCATGAAAGATCATTTGAATTCCATAGAGGAACCAAGGATGGAAAACAAGGGAGCATGATGTGATTTACGATTAATCACAAACTGCACAGATCACAATCTGTGCAAACTGCGACTAACTATTAATCCTCACCCATCATAACCAAATGATTTTCTCGTGGTAACTCTGAGTTGGCCAAAGCGTTGCTAGACTGAAACTAGTTCGAATAATTGAGTTACTCTCCTTCCTCGTTTTGTTTTCAACTCCTAACAAGAATTTGCTCCATGGGAATGAGTGTCTCTATGACGTACGCTTTTTCGATTCTCGCTCTCTCGTCCGGGCGTTAAATTTTCCTTTCCGAGCGCGTTTACTTCGATGAAACGGGGTAAAATAAAAAAATGCGCTACAGCAGATAGGACGACTTTAATGTTTCATGTTTCACAGAGGATTTCTCAGATGGTGTTTAAATTAATCTACAAGAGACTACAAACAATAATCCCCCTCAAATCACTAATTTTATGAGTTAATGTAAATGCGTCATTGGCCAAGGTTATTACGACATCGAACACGTGGTCTTGCGAGATATATTTTTCCGCCAGCTCAAATACAGACCTCTTTTTTCGGGCCCGAGTAAACTGGTGGCTAGAAAAGACCTTGATTACCTTGAATTAATAAAAAAACATAAATTAGCGCAAATATGTCAACATGTGTTTTTTGTGTAAGCACGTAAATATTTGCTCATATTTTTTTTGGATTGTAGAACTCTACATAATTTGTATGCAGATAGACTATCCACAGTTTGTGGGGGGGAATACTCATACAACTCAAATGGATAATGATTATCTGCTATCACAAAGTTGAGAATTTTTTTGTCGTTTTGTTTTACTAACGATTCATTCAAAAAAAAAGCTTTATTTTTAAATGTTTTCTTATCCTGAGACTGGCTCACCATATTGCACTGCTACTAAAACCGTAGGCTAACTTCAAGGATATTTTTTATTCATTTTCGGTGAATAATCAATAGAGTGCCGTGTTATGAAACATCAGAATAATAGCAAAAACAATATTACGATCATAAGGTGTTGGACAGGTTATTCCAGACGACATTGGAATATATTCCACCTGATCATCTTTAGAAAGGTTAATGATCTTCAAAGGATAAATTTATCTTGGGCACATTGAATTGATGTTCATGACTTCCAGTCGGACGTTTATTCGCTCTGATAATAATTGTGTGGTCCTCACAAAGCATATATTCCAATGCCGTCAGTTCACTGAAATTCTTCGCATACCGTTTGATGATAAGGTAGGATGTTGATAAACATTTGCTGCGATACCTATTGTTCCAACAGTATTCATTCGACAATATGAAGACTGAATACCTGAAATTAACCAGATTCAACCATGCAAATCTGCGGTCAAAGCAGTATGTACACTTGAGAGATGCAACAAGTTTGAAGGGATATAAAAAAAAACATTAGTCGTTCGATAAATCTACTGCCACATATGTCGGAAGTCCACGATATATGAATAACATACGTCCATACTAATTCATTACATTTATTCGCAACGAAGAACGTAACCACACAGAATTGAATTAATCAAATATGTGATCCGTTTTATCTAAAAAATAAAAAAGGGTCTGAAATTCAATCGAATTCGAAAGGTGTTTCGTGAAGTCACTAATTGGATTACAATTGGTAAAATTATTTGGAGAGAAATGTGAATGTTCAGAATTATTGGAATCTATAAAACGATTTTGGGCGGGATGAGATTCGCCCAAATCTGCTGGTAATAAAATAAATCAATTGCATCCATTACCCGTCTGCGGTTTATCGGGCGGGAGACGACAGCAAAATAAAATCGACACGAGACTGAGTCAGCCACTCATTCTTCGCCGATTGCCCGAAGTAACCAGACGAAGGAAAGTCGCGTCCAAGTTCCGTTATCGGTTACCGCGTGATTGTTGTTTTTTTTGCCGCTGAAGAGTTCATTTCGCTATCTGGATAGTGAGTGAAGTGCCCTGCCTGCAAGTGGATAGAGGTTTTCATCCTCGGAAAGCCAAGCATTGGTTTTTGTTTTGTCGCTGCTTCGCCGACATTGGAGATTTCGCCGAGTCATCGTGCCAACAGTGATAGTGCGGGTAAGCTTTCACCGACGACTGTGTGTAGTGGTGTCGTAGGCACATTCCCACCACCAACGAGCTTTCAGCACGCTCCCGTTCATCTGCACTGGAGTGCGTTCATAGGTGAATAAGATTGAATATAGTGAGAGAAAATATTTATTAATTATAAGTTTTTTTTTGTTTGTTTTTGTGAATTATTATTATTGTGAAATATTATTAAAAAAAAAATACTTAGAATATAAGTGCCAATTTTAAAATGGCAGAGGGTGGGGGACCTTCGGATATGGAGGTCTCTGACTCTAGTTCCCTCCTAAGTGATAAAAAAAGTCACTCAAACGCGTACCAAATACGGAAGATACTTCTTCTGGGGACGAGTCAGCTAACCCTACCAAGTCTCCCTCCAAAAAACTAGCAAATCTCCCATCTGCCCTTAACGATCCCACTCTACCTTCAACCTCGTCTTCTCCCTCTGTTCTTCCCGCTCCTTCTCAACCTTCGTCTTCCCACCCTCAATCCCCGTCCTCGCCTTCCCCCCCTGTTATTCCCACTCCCCGTGTAAAGGTCTATCCAGAAGATGCGCCCGGAACTGGTCCCTGGGTTGTTTTCTTCAGGCCTAAGCCAAATGGAAAGGCGTTGAGAGTCATGCAGATCGCGAAAGATCTGGCAAGGTATACCTCCGTTTCGGAAATTTCGAAGGTTAGACCAAACAAATTGCGAGTTGTCGTGAATGATCGAAAAGACGCAAACAAGATTGTTGTCGATCAGCATTTTACAATTGAGTATCGGGTCTACATTCCCTCTCACAGTCGAAATTGAGGGTGTGATAACCGAAACGGGCTTGACGTGCGAATACATTACGAGTGAAGGTACCGGCCGTTTTAAAAAACTGCCCTCGACGACTGTTAAGATCTTGGGTTGCCGCCAGCTCGGAACAGTCTCCCATGAAGGAGAAGAAAAGAAATTTACGCCGTCCAACTCGTTTCGAGTCACCTTCGCTGGTTCAGCTCTCCCTGACTACGTGATGGTAGATAAATTGAGGTTAGCCGTGCGACTTTTTATTCCAAAGCCAATGACTTGTCTAAAGTGCAAGTAAGTTGGTCACACGGCTGCTTATTGTGCCAATAAAGAACGATGTGCCACTTGCGGAGAACAACATGAGGGGAAATCCTGCAGTGCGACTGAGCATAAGTGTCCATATTGCGGGGGATCCCCACACGTGCTCTCAGCTTGTGAAACATACAAGGCTCGCTGGGAGAAACAGAAGCGCTCTTTGAGGGAACGCTCTAAACGCACTTTCGCAGAAATTTTGAAGGGCGCTTCTCCACTGGCTCAAGAACAACAACCAATCAATACACACAATGTCTTCGCTACGCTGCCAGTTGACGAAATGGAAGCGGATACAGCTAACGGGGGCACGCCGTTTATTTCTCAAGGGAATCCCCGGCGCAAAAATGTGACCACTCCCAAAGTTCAAGGACAAGTCCCTCCGGTGATACCCCCTGTTAGCTTGCCCAAAAAATCGAGTGCAGCGGATAAGCAAAATCAGGTCCCTCCTGGCCTCCGTGGTAATAGTTCACCTTCGAACGACCCAGCACTCGAGGGGACATCAAAAACCCCAACTGTCCCTGTTTTTCCGTCAAGTTCAACTTCCCAATCGGGATTTATAAAGTTGTCTGACCTTGTGGATCAAATCTTCACGTGTTTTAATGTTTCCGACTCCATCAGAACCATTGTCACCGCAATGCTTCCAGTACTAAAGACAATTTTGCAGCAATTGATGCAAAAATGGCCCCTCCTTGCAATGATTATCTCTCTTGATGTCTAATTTAAATAGAGAGGTCGGAGATATCACTGTTTTACAGTGGAATTGTCGTAGTCTTATCCCTAAATTGGATACATTCAAATTTCTAATTCATAAACTCAATTGTGATGTTTTTGCTCTATCCGAAACCTGGCTCTCTTCTCAAAATGATCTCTCTTTCCACGATTTTAATATAATACGCTTGGACCGCGATGACAGATACGGAGGGGTACTATTGGGGATCAATAAGTGTCACTCATTTTTTAGAATTGACCTTCCACCTATTGGAGGGATCGAAGCTGTTGCTTGTCATGCAAACATCAGAGGCAAAGACCTCTGTATAGTCAGCTTGTATTGGCCTCCGAGAGCTGCGGTTAGCCGCAAGCAACTTGTTGACATGTGCTCACTCCTTCCTGAGCCACGATTGATCTTGGGAGACTTCAACTCTCACGGAACTGCCTGGGGGGAACAGTACGACGATAATCGTTCATCGTTGATATATGATCTTTGTAACAGCTTCAATATGACCGTTTTGAACACTGGGGAAACAACACGTGTACCTAAACCTCCTGCTAAAACAAGTGCTCTTGACCTCTCGCTTTGCTCGAATTCACTATCGTTAGATTGCAAGTGGAATGTAATCCAGGATCCCAACGGTAGTGATCACTTGCCAATCAAAATTTCTATCACCAATGGGTTGAATTCTTCTGAATCAATAAACATGGCATACGACCTTACAAGACATATTGACTGGAAAAAATATGCGGACGCGATTGCTCTAGCCATCAATTCCAGAGATGGTTTGCCTCCATTGGAGGAGTATAACTTCATTTCTCGTTTGATCTATGACAGCGCGGTTCGCGCTCAAACGAAACCCATCCCAGGTTCCACTATTCGTCGAAGGCCTCCCAATCCATGGTGGGATGGCCAGTGTTCCAAGCTTTATGGAGATAAATCGAATGCATTTAAAGCTTTTCGGAAACGTGGAACCATTGAGAATTTTCAAACGTATTTGGACCTTGAAAATCAATTTAAAAACTTGATCAAAGGGAAAAAACGTGCTTATTGGCGAAATTTCGTGGGAGGTTTATCACGAGAAACGTCAATGAAAAAATTATGGAAAGTGGCTCGAAACATGAGAAATCGATCTTCATCCAATGAAAGCGATTAATATTCACATCGATGGATTTTTAATTTTGCACGAAAGGTTTGTCCCGATTCCGCTCCGGTGCAAAGAATTATTCGAGATATACCACAAGATAGGTGCGATCTTGATTCCGAGTTTTCGATGGTAGAATTCTCTCTTGCTCTCCTTTCATGTAACAATTCTGCTCCGGGATCGGATAGAATTAAGTTCAACTTACTGAAACATCGCTTGTTGAACTTATTCAATCGGTTTCTGGAGAATAATATTGTTCCAGATGATTGGGGACAAGTACGAGTTAAAGCTATTCAAAAACCCGGAAAACCCGCGTCCGACTTCAATTCGTACCGCCCAATAGCAATGCTGTCTTGTATACGGAAATTGTTGGAGAAAATTATCTTGTTTCGCCTTGATCGATGGGTTGAAACGAATGGCCTACTCTCAGATACACAATATGGGTTCCGCAGGGGCAAGGGGACGAATGATTGTCTTGCGTTGCTTTCTTCAGAAATTCAAATGGCTTACGCCGAAAAAAAACAAATGGCTTCAGTATTCTTGGACATAAAGGGGGCCTTTGATTCTGTTTCAATAGAGGTTTTGTCAGACAAATTACACTCTCGGGGTCTGCCGCCTCTATTGAATAATATGTTATATAACTTGCTTTGTGGGAAACATTTGAACTTTTCTCACGGAGATTCGGCAGTAAGTCGGGTCTCTTACATGGGCCTCCCCCAGGGCTCATGTTTAAGCCCCCTTTTGTACAACTTCTACGTAAGCGACATTGACAATTGCCTTACACAAAATTGCAGCCTAAGACAACTTGCAGATGATGGAGTGGTGTCTGTCGTAGGATCAAACGAATCCGACCTGCAAGAATCCTTACAAGATACTTTGAATAATTTTTCAACCTGGGCCATTGGGCTAGGGATCGAATTCTCCACGGAGAAAACAGAGATGGTGGTTTTTTCTAGGAAGCATAAGCCAGCAAAACCAAAGCTTCAACTTTTGGGTAAACCGATCACTCATGCTATGTCATTCAAGTATCTTGGGGTCTGGTTCGACTCTAAATGTACTTGGGGGGCCCATATTAGGTATCTGAGTAAAAAATGTCAACAAAGAATAAACTTTCTCCGTACAATTACCGGCACCTGGTGGGGAGCCCATCCCGAAGATCTTATAATGTTGTATCGAACAACTATTCTCTCAGTGATGGAGTATGGCAGTATCTGTTTTCAATCAGCTGCCAAAACACACCTCATTAAACTCGAGCGAATTCAGTATCTTTGTCTCCGTATCGCGTTGGGATGTATGCCCTCAACGCATACCATGAGTCTCGAGGTTTTGGCAGGCCTACTCCCACTAAAAGATCGCTTCAATTTATTATCTCTTCGGTTCCTCATCCGGTGTAAGGTCATGAACCCATTGGTGATCGGAAATTTTGAGCAGCTGATCGAGCTAAATTTTCATTCTGGATTCATGAGTTCATATCATGAATTCATCTCCATGCAGGTTAATCCTTCTTCGTATATTCCCAACCGTGTTTGTTTTCCTGACTACATCAATTCCTCTGTGCATTTTGATCTGTCCATGAAGCAGGATATCCATGGAACATCAGATTATCTTCGATCGAGGATCGTTCCAACGATCTTCGATGCAAAGTATGGGGATATCAATTGTGATAATATGTACTTTACTGATGGGTCCTCTATGAATGAGTCCACAGGATTTGGAGTGTTCAACGAATTTTTTAGCACCTCACACAGTCTTCAGAATCCTTGCTCAGTGTATATTGCTGAATTGGCAGCGATACACTGGGCGCTGGACAGCGTCGCCTCACGACCTGTTGAACACTATTACATTGTAACGGATAGTCTTAGCTCTGTCGAAGCTATCCGTTCAGTGAGGCCGGAAAAGCACTCGCCGTACTTCCTTGAGAGAATACGAGAAATTTTGAATGCTTTATCCAGACGCTGTTATGTCAATACCTTTGTCTGGGTCCCTTCACATTGCTCAATTCCGGGTAATGAGAGGGCTGACTCATTAGCAAAGGTAGGTGCAATTGAAGGCGATATTTATCAGCGTCAAATCGCCTTCAATGAATTTTATTCTTTAGTCCGCAAAAATACCATAGTTAACTGGCAACGCAAATGGAACGAAGATGAATTGGGCCGGTGGCTCCACTCGATTATCCCTAAGGTTAGCCTCAAACCATGGTTCAAAAGTCTGGACTTGAGTCGGGACTTTATTCGCACCTTCTCCCGACTCATGTCCAATCACTGTTCGTTAGATGCGCTACTCTTTCGTATTAATCTTGCCGACAACAATCTTTGTGTTTGTGGCCAAGGTTACCACGACATCGAGCACGTTGTTTGGTCGTGCGAGCTGTATCTTGTCGCCAGATCGAATTTAGTAGTCACCCTTCGGGCCCGAGGAAGGCAGCCCATGATGCCAGTGAGAGACGTGTTGGCTCGGTTAGACCTTGATTACATGCCCCAAATATATGTATTCCTTAAAGCTATCGATCTTCGTGTGTGATTGTCCTTACACCCTTAGTTTTTCCTTTTCCTTTTTCTTTGTGAGAGATCGGATCCCTTCTTAAGAATAAGATGAAATGTAAATACATATTAGATATAAGATAGGTTTAAGAATTGAGTGTGATGAGTGTGATTGAGAGTGTGAGTGTGATCATTGTCAATATATCCTCATATCCCCTCCTTTTCCTGAAGAAAATATGTCACCCTTCTAAACTCGAGTCGACCGCGAGTAATCGGTTTCCTATATTATTAACATTAGAATTAAGGAAAAATGTTTATATACTAGTAACAATACAGCAAGGAGTTCGGCTCCTTTAAACCTATGTAACTGAGCCTGTAAAAATAAACGATTTAAATAAAAAATTAGTCAGCCACTCACTGCGGTCTGTGCAATAGAGAATTAAAAATCCCTTGATGAGTGTCGTAAGATTTCAGTTGATCGTCTCTTGTTACACTTTCCGATCAAGAACTCATCGTCCGCTCTATGGAATGGGAATAATCGTTTGTGGCTTGTGGCTCACGATAAAACTTGAGTAGTAGAAGTAATGCTTCGAGAGTGCAAGCAGTGGGGATTCCGCTTTCATATTGCTTTTTTGAGATCTTGGTAGCTCACCGTTCCAAGTATTCTCTCTGTGTACATATGAAGAATAAAAGAGCATCGCCATCGGGTGATTAGTGCAGACTGGACTGTAATGTCGGTGAAAGCAAGTTTGCTAGACGAATACAACCAGCGTATTGAGCGCGGTGAATGTTTTTCACGAGATCTGAAAGCGATGAAAACGGATGCGAGTCGTGAACGAAAGGAAAAGTTGTGCTTTTATTGTGAACAACCGGGACACTTCAATAAGTACTGTAAGAAGTGGTTGTCAGCAAAAAGTGAACCGAACGAACATCGGGAAAATAAAGGCTCGAAGGACAAAAATGCGAAAAATAAACAGGTTCACGGAGCTGGAAGTGCGGTTTGTTTTATGGCGGGCGACCGTCTATCGGGTTGGATTATCGATAACGGCGCGACGTGTCATATGACCAGTGCTCGGTCATTTTTTGTAGCGTTGAAAAAGTGTGCAGTTTCGAGTGTAACTCTTGCGGACGGTAAGAAGATCGACGTTGACGGTTTTGGTTACGGTATCGTGTTCGGTGTTGACGGAAAAGGTAAAAGTGTCGAGATTACGCTGAGGGACGTGTTGTATGTTCCGGAACTCGATGGAGGGCTGATATCGGTTAGTCAGCTGGTCGCGAAGAAATTTGGTGTGGAATTTAACAAACAAATATGCGAAGTGAAAAATCAATCTGGTGAAACTATCGTCATCGGAGATAAGGTCTGTTGTCTCTATTGATTGCGAATGGAACAGGGTGCCATGAAGGTTGGCGGTAGCCACGAAAATTGCCAGCATCTGTGGCACAGGAGAATCGGTTATCGCAGTCCCGAGGTTTTGCGTGCGATGGAGAAGACTAATCGGTAAGCGGATTTCATTTTAGTGATTGCGGTATTAGAATCACTTGTGAATGTTGCCTGAAGGGCAAGTTGGCGAGGAAGCCATTTCCTGCCAAGCTCGAGAGAAGCACTGCACGTCCGTTAGAGATAATCTGGTTTTGGCAGTTGCTGGTAAACGGCGAAATATAAAGACCGCATATCTTAACGGAACCTTGGAGGAGGAGGTTTATATGCGGCAACCTCCTGGTTATGAAGCTGCAGGTAAAGAGAATTTGGTTTGTCGACTCAAGAAAAGTATCTATGGGTTAAAGCCAAGTGCTCGTTGCTGGAACCGAGCTTTGCATGATGTGTTGACTCGCTCGAACTTCACGCAATGTCAATCCGATCCGTGTTTGTATTTGCGACAAAATGGTGCGAATACGGTTATAATGTTGATTTATGTCGATGATCTACTGGTGGGCTGTAAGGATGATAGCGAAATATGTATACCTCTCTACGTGATGCATTCGAAGCAACTAACTTAGGACCGGTACGACAGTTTCTTGGCTTAGAAGTTCTACGCAACAAGGAATATTATGGCATCCGTCTGACTAGCTATATTGAGACGTTGATGAGTAAGTTCGAGATGTCCGATTGTAACATTTCGAAGACGCCTATGGAAGCAGGGTATATGCGAGTAGGTGACGATACCGGTCAGCTTACGGATGCCACGAGATATCGCAGTTTATTCGTCGGGTTGTTGTATGTTGCGGTTAATGCTAGACCGGACATTGCAGCGTGTGTCTCTTTTCTTGGAAGATGTGTAAGCCGTCCAACAGAGAGAGAGAGAGAGAGATTGGAAGGCAGCTAAGCGCGTCATAAGATATTTGAAGGGGACCAAACTGCTTCAACTCAAATTCGGACCAGACGATGGATGGAATCTTGTAGGATATTCCGACGCAGACTGGGCCGGCGATCAAAGCAGCAGACGATCGACAACTGGATATATTTTCTTCTTCGGCTCGGGACCTGTTGCGTGGGTTAGCAGACGCCAGTCGTGTGTGAGCTTGTCCTCGATGGAGGCTGAATTATCGTGTTGAGCGAGGCGTCCCAAGAGCTGTGTGGTTACGTCGACGGTTCAACGAAATAGGCGAGGATACTAGCAAGGCAACGACAATATTTCAGGATAATCAAAGTTGCCTTAGCTTCGTGAAAGCGGAGCGTAGCAGCAAACGGTCAAAACATATTGACACTCGCAAGCACTTCGTGAAGGATCTGTGTGATCAAGGAACCTTGAAGCTGGTCTAGTGCCCATCGGATGAAATGATTGCGGATGCACTCACTAAGCCTTTGGGTACTGTGCGCTTTCGAGAAATTTTGGAGCGAATTGGCCTTAGCCAGTGATGATCGGTGCTCATTGAGGAGGAGTGTGGGAGTAAACGACCATCTTGTGCAATTTCTATTCTGCGTGTAACCCAGCCCTGATGTTCATCCCTACGTTCACACCAATACCAACGAGGCAGCGGCGAGCTTGATTATGCTTACGCCGCCATTTGTTTTCTCACTCTCATTCCGTCCTTTGTAAAGAGCAGACAATAAATCGTTTCATTCCCGTTTTATTAATATCCGTTGCTTTTCATTTCTGCTGATGTTCTTTTTTCGGATTATTTCGCTCTTCGTGATTTTACCACAATCCATTGTCATCATCATCTGCTGAAAATGTATAACTTTCAAATTAGGGGAGCCGCGGGTAAGACGGACAGTGGGGGTATGATGGACAGGTGGTTGATTTGTATAGTTGCAACATGAATTTCAAATTTCTGTTGATGGGAAACCCTTCTACATGCTTTTCTAGAATATTTAAACCAACCTATGACAATGAATACTGATCAGAAGTGAAATAGGGAAACAAAAACCGAAAATCAAACATGATTCCGCGTGTGGATGTAATTTTTGCGGCTTCGATATTGAGCGTTTTGAGTGGTTTAATTTCAAAATTGAATTCTCTGATGGTTATATTTCGGTTTGTAAGTTAACAGAGAAGCGATATTAGATATGTACGGAAAAGTAAATTCATTCGTAAGTGGCAAATTTGAATATTTGAAATAATTGCACTGGTGGGGTTGAAATGGACAGCCACATCCAATGCATGATGGAAAGTGAAGGGAAGAATATTGAACTCTTTTTTATATTGCTTTCTCTTTTTGTTCTATTTCAGTTACTGGACGCACAAACACTGAGAGAGGGTGAAATTATTCCTCTCGCGAGCGATAAACCTCTATGCTTCGTATATTATGAACCTGTCCATATCCCTCCCACTACATGTCCATTATATCCGTACCGATAAAAATGTTCTACTTTTCGGTTTGTTCTATTTTCAGTAAAAAAAAATGGAAAAACACATTTTTATAAAACATTTGGCCAGTTATTTCGAAAACCAGTATATTAGACTGTAAGAAACTGCACCCAGCCGGATAGCAAATATTGATCGTATAGGCCGGATACTGGATAGTTTTTTTTTCCAATTCATTTATTTGTAAGGCTCAATCGTATAAGCTTTGCGGAGCCGCTAATTCAAGGTTTGTTTATACAAAGTTTCAACTAATTGCTATGTTTAGTAGGATTCGACCGAATACTCGCGGTTTACTAGAGGTTAAAAGGGCAACATTTTTGTGGGACGGGTCGGGTTAGGGATATGGATATGAGGTATCGTTGTCTCAACCGAGAGTTGCCGCACGCACTGTAGCATTGTGCATAATGACCAGGGATAGCATCTGGTGTTCAATTATCTGTCGAGGGTGGGCGACGGTGAGATGGGGGGACAAGACAAACAAACTAATAACGAAAAAGAAAAACACAAAAGCATTAAATACTTATACTAGATCGTTTCACAAACATATAGATCAACTGCATATAGCAGATGTCGCGAGTTCCCAACAAGATACTGGATAGTTACCGGATATCATTTTCATCTCTAGTTAAAATTATCTCAATTTTCCGAAAAAATGCATGAACATGTCTACGTGGACAAAAGGCGCAGAGATATAGCTTGTCCACGTTGGGGGAGAGGGAAGTCTAAAATCGCACTTCTTGTGTCCACGTGGTATGTGGACAGCCCCCTAGTGTTTTCCTAGAGTATGATACACTGTTATTTTCAGAAAAAAATCGAAACATTTAAAAAAAATTGAATGAAAAGGAATGAACTAAAATGCTTTTGGTGAATTTTGGAATTGCTGAAACTGTGTAGGGCCATCGAAACATACGTATTTTTACAGCAATCCTTCATAAATTGAATATATCATTCAAAAAATAGCAGCACTGATTGTAAGATTCATGCGAAGTACTGCGCATGCTACAGTTCTTGACAGCAAACTGTTCTCTACATAAACTAGCAATTTTCGAGTGTCGAGTTGATTTTGTGATATGTCTATTTAGTAAAAGAAATGATGTCTGTTCAATTCCGAATGTGATCAAATCTTTTGAAAGAGATCACACAACATTTCATTGTTCAGGCTACAGCAACATTTATATGTTATTTTCAAAGAATGTGTCTTATGCGAGGAAAGTTCATAGTAACAGTAACATACAGTACCAGATTCAAACAGTAACAGCATCAATTTATAATAACAAAAATATGATGGTAGCGACTATAACGATAACAAATAGTACGAAGTTAGTTAATTGGTTCTGCACTGTTACTATCGAGAAGGTCATACATAAATGACGATAGAATGAATTGTATATCAATAATGCATCGCATGTTGTTTATAAGAAAGGCATATAATTCAAACACCTCGAGTATGGAGTATCATGTGAATATAAATTAGTAACCTGATTCTCAAATAAACGTTCATAGAAGTAACAAAACTGAAATAATTTCACAATGCATACGGATTCATCGGTTAGCAGTGCTGGTAAGAATCTTGTGTTTGTTCAACAATACCATGAATGGAATTATTATCCATTATTATCCACTAGATTTTGAGTTTAAAATAGAAATATCAAGTGTAACGCATTGTTGAAATATAAGTTATAACTCAGAACAACACTCATTGAGCTGTCTACTAATCACACCTGTAAGGAGAAAAATCTAGATGAAGCAGCGAAGTGGAAACGCTCTGTCGAATCTCATACAAAATCTAAAATGACTTGATTACATTTCGAGGTTGCTGTCGACTTGCTTGTTATGGCAACTATCGATTGCGACGAACTAGCTTTATTACCATAGTAACGTTAGTAAATAAATACGTGACATTCGAGTTTTTCTATAGACGCATATGCGTATTCTATAGCATTGATAACATGCATATGCTTTTTTTAGTAGACTAGATTTTAACTTTATCTTGAATGAGCACCCGTGCAACTCTAAGTTCGCTTCCCGTTCGTAACGACAGATATCTCACCCGATTTTTCCGAATTTTACCAAGGTAGTAAAAAAATCTTCCAACTTGAACACATGTTTATTTTAACTTGTCATTCAAAATACCACTAAGACATTTTATTCGGCTTCGAAACCTTAATTCAATGAAAATGAAATTGAAACCTACGTTGAGAAGTTGAATGTTTTGAAGCAAGCATTTCATATGTCAAATACTGATGAAGAGATAAACCATTTTTTAAAATATATATCTTTTATCGTTATAGTAAAATTACTGTTATAATTTGTTTTCCGTTTCAGATGATCACCAATCCCGAAATGCCAAAGCGGATACTTCGACGAAATATTTTGGGAAAAGTGAGAAAAAATTTGTGCTAAATTCCGTGAAAGGTTCTGAATTATCGGCTAAACTTGATAAAAGAAAACCTTCTAGAAATAAGAATTTTATCGTTGGATTTTTATCCAAGTCCACCACCACCTCTGGGAGTCTTCCAAGGCAGAAAAAATATAAAGGCTCACGTTTCTTCAGTCGTAGACGATACTCACTTTCTGATGTGTGGCAAGCAACGCTGAAAACAACTACTGCCATGAGTCAAGCAGGTGCTCCTATCAACGGTCAAGATGCACCTATTATTGATTTGAATTCTGCAGCCGGTCAACTGAAAGGGTCGACCGCAGCGACGACCGGCAATGTAACACTACCAATTGCACCAAAAAAACCCACAAGGCGAGCGGGGGTCAAACCACAGCCAGATAGACCAGCAAGAGCATTATTTTGTCTGACACTGAAAAATCCTATACGTAAGCTTTGTATAGACATCGTTGAATGGAAGTAAGTATAACTGCGTATTTGACAAATACTATCAAAAGCGGTTGAAGCGCAAATTTCGAAATCCGCGTAAATTTCGAAATCCGCATAAAAATAAAACCGCGCAAAAAGCGACTTCAGTGTACTCTTCGTACGGAGTTGCGTACGGGACCTTAATATCACGGGACCTTTTTTCTGATAGGGTTTTCGATTCCCAAGCCCTATCAGCTCTGCTTCGTGTTTTAGTCGGGTGAGTCCGCTACCGTAACACTCCGTCACATCATTGCCACCAAGTCCACGTCAAGCTTTCGGCTTTCGGCGAAGCTTTCGTCAAATAGACTACCTGAAAGATTACGAATTCGAATGCAACATGAACTGAACTATAAACCCTTTGCTACCTGCCCTAAGTGTATTTATGATCGTTTATTAATCAGCTGAACAATTTCTTTTTTTTACAGACCGTTCGAATATCTGATATTGTTAACAATTTTTGCGAATTGTGTTGCCTTAGCTGTTTACACTCCTTTCCCGAATAGTGATTCGAATACTACAAATGCTGCGCTGGAGAAAATTGAATATATTTTTCTAGTAATATTTACAGCAGAATGTTTTATGAAATTAATAGCGTATGGTTTCATTCTGCATCCGGGATCATATCTAAGAAATGGATGGAATATTTTGGATTTCACGATAGTCGTTATCGGGTAAATATCAAATAGCTAGGAGGTTGTAGGAGGAGATATCGAATAAACAACTTTTTTCGTTTTCAGAATGATTTCAACAGCATTATCCAATTTAATGAAGGAAGGTTTTGATGTGAAGGCATTACGAGCTTTCCGTGTACTTCGACCTCTACGTCTGGTGTCTGGTGTACCAAGTAAGTATATGAACAAATTATGAATTAGTTTTAATTTTTTAAATGAAATTTAGAGTTATACAATATACAGCCATTCCATGCCAAACTGATATAGTAGTTCTCAGATTTTCGTGAAAAGTGGTAGATTTGTTCTTTATCGAAAACAATTAGACCAGTATTTTATTATTTTTTTTGTTAGGGTGACCATTTCCGTATTAGGGTGGTCCGCAAAATCTCTTTTTTCCTAAAACGATTTTTTTTCAAAAAAATCATATCTTTTGAACTACTGGACCGATTCTAATGATCGATATATCAAATTAAAATCAATTACCTCGTCTGTTCAGGAAAAATACTTCAGTCGCAGAAAATTCATTTTTGTTCGTTATTATTTATTGTATTTGTTTTTGAGTATTTTGAATTAACCGAATTATCGGTTAATTTTTCAAAAACTATATCTGAAAAATGAAAAAGAAAACATCTCGGATTTTGAGATATTATCTTAAAAAAATCCTCAGCTTTCTAGAAAAAATATAAAAAGATATAGTGCTCTTGGTCCCGAGACCGTGAAAACCATAAAAAACAAATACAATTAATAATAACGGCAACCAAATTTAAATTTCTGCAATCATAATCATTAGAATCGAACCAGTAGTTCAAAAGTTATGAGTTTTTGAAAAAAATCATTTAAGGAAAAAAATAAAAAAAAGTGATTTTTCGGATCACCCTAAAACGGACATGGTCACCCCAACAAAAAAAAACGGGTCTTATTTTTTAAGATAAAGAACAAATGTACCACTTTTCACGAAAATCTGAGAACTAATATATCGGTTTGGCATGGAATTGCTGCAATAACACTGTGGAGAAATATGGTGTGCAAGTACAAGATACGATTTTTGCTTAATTTTTTTAGTAACTGGGCCTAGGGGACGGATGGAAGCTTTATGTAGAACCAGGGTTGCCAAGAATGTTATTCAATAATACGGGAAGAGTACTTTAAAAAACCGAAAGAAAGCTAGATCCTGTAGAAGATTTCTATTTTGAGAAGATCGGTTTCATTGATCTAAAATGATTTTGTTTAACCATTCCAATGCTTGAGAAATAGATATTCCTCCGATGCTTCGTGTGGTATTTATATGTAGTTCATAAAATGGAGGAAACATAAAAATGTTGAGTATGTAAGAAAAAGAAATGGTGTATTTGTATCGAACGATGTCAAAAAACTAAATTGGTCAAGGGATAGTAAGGTGGAGGGAGGGATAAAACTGAATCATAGATATTAAATTTTGGATAAAACGAGATAATATTTAAAAAAAACTGGTTTTTATTATTCAAATGTTTGACTGAACCGAGAAAATAATGAAAAAACATGTTTAAAACATTGGCAACCCTGCGAAGGACTCCAATTGTTGAGAGTAAATGAATTTTATTGGCGTATTGTTCAGGTATCCTTAAATTTGATCTTTCAATACTTCTTATGGAGGCATTGGAGAAGCCGTTTGCTATATGAACTGGTATCTTTTGATTGGGTTGGAGGAGTTAACTCGTGTTCACATTCTAACATGGACACGAGAAACTCGACACTTTTTTATATTGATGTTCAAAAATGTGCACAAAACACCATTAAAGCCGTTCTTTTCTTTTTTCTTCTTGTCTTCTTTTTTCTATTACTAAAAAAATATTAAAGAACAATAAGTCGTAATTCATCAGTGCATTTTCAAACACAATTTATTTAGCCTGTTTGAATGAAATTAATCGAATGTGATCGATAAAATACTACATAGGATGAAAAGTCCCGGGTTTTTTCAACAGATGGCGCCACTACAAAATGAACAAGATTCATTTCGAGAGGTTAATCTGTCACTAGCTTATGTGTGAAGTTTCGTGACATTTCGTTTATTTGTTCACAAACTACAGTTGCTTAAGTGTCACTATCTGAGCATTCGTATAGAACATGGAAAAAAGGAATATCATATTTTGATCAAACATTGTTTTTTGATGGGAAAAATCCTGAACGAAAATGACGAAATGTTATTCCACTTTTGCTCCTTCGAGAACAACAGTTGGTTTAGCGAATTTAAAATAGGCCGTACAAGCACCGCAAAGGGAAAGCCAAAAGAGGCTAAGAATCCATAAATCGTAAAACAAGAGCATTGACTCGTTTTGAACGATCGTAAAGTGAAGTTACGCGAGTTAGCTGAGGCCGTAGGTATTTCAAAAGAGCATATGGGATACATTTTGCACGACATTTTGGAGTTGTACCGCGTTTGCTGATTGTTGACTAAAAACAGCGACGCGTTGATGATTCAACAGTCGGTTTGACGTTGTTGAAGCGTTGAACGTTCCGTACTACAGAAAAGGAATCGAAATGTTGGAAACTCTTTATAACAAGTGTATTCATTCCTCGTCGATTATTTGCAAGAGACGGACATTGTCCGTCCTCCGCTACAATATCGAAGCTGGAAAGTTTTTTTCCCCTCCGCCAAAGTGATTTTTGGTTGTTTTTTTTTTCTTTCGACCATTGGTGACAAGTTAAGTGCCAAAGCATCCGGAACAGCGAGGAAGCAGCACCTCTCCAGCGACGCTGGACCGGTGTTCTGTCAATTGGTTCCATTGAGCGTCACATTTCTATCTTCACCAAACATCAAACAGAGAAGTACAATAGAATAGTTTTTGACGTCTCGCTATTGTGCTTATACCGTAACGTGCGGCGTTGTATAGCTCCCTGAATAGGGTGGTTCAAGTTGTTCGAACTCATCAGACTAATATTTTTTTTTTGAGTTTTTATTTATTTATTTTTTTACGAAATTATTGTTTTTTTTCAAGAAGATTTTCGATTTGATCTAATTTTTAGTTTAAGTTAGTTTTTAGTCTAAGTTAGTTTTAAGTTGAGTTTTTGCGCGAGTGTGTGCGTGTGAGTGTGTGTGCGTGCGAGTTTTTTTTCGTTTTCATAGGCGGTTGCGCACCGTCTGCGCAACCGTTATGACATCTGCTGATGCCAATGTTGCGCGGACGCGTTATTATCAACAGTCACCATGGCACCATGGGTTGTTTTCTTTCGGCCCAAGGAAAAAGCTTTGAGAACTCTTGATATTTCAAGAGATTTGCTGCGTAATTATAAGGGCGTCTCGATACATAAAGAGAGACCGGACAAACTGCGTGTAGAAGCACCGACTTTTGATGTGGCCAACAAGATTGTTGACCACGAAGTTTTTAATAGGGAGTATCACATCTACATCCCTTCTCGAGAAGTGGAGATAGAAGGCGTAGTAACCGACGCGAGTCTGAGTGTCGATGAACTAAAAAAAGCGTCGGGTTCCTTCAAAAACTCGATGATTGGAGATCTTGTAAAGATCCTGGATGTTAGAAATCTGCATTCAGCATCTTTGGAAGAAAATAAAAAAGTTTATAAGCCCTCGCACTCTTTTCGAGTTACTTACGCAGGTTCTGTTCTCCTAAACTATGTGAAAGTAGAATTTTTTTTTCCCAGTGCGCCTGTTTGTACCGCGGGTTTATAATTGTACCAAATATAAAAAGTTGGGACACTCGGTTAGCCACTGCGGCAACAAATTTCGTTGCGGCAAATGTGGCGATAAACATAGTGAGGATTCTTGCACACAAACAGTGGAAAAATGTATTCACTGTGGCGAGAATCCTCACCCTCTACAAGAGTGCCCAAGGTACAAACAGCACTCCGATAAAGTGAAGCGTTCTATCGCTGGACGCTCCAAGCGGACTTATGCTGAAATGCTAAAAACCGCATCAGCCGCTCAAAATGAAAACCAATTTTCGGTTTTGTCATCTCAAGAATCGGATTCTGATTCTGATGAGGGTCATACTTCGGCTGCACCAGAATCTTCAATAAAGGATGAATCATCAAAAAGAAAGCTCTCTTCACCAATGGTGCACCGTAAGAAAGCTAAAATGACCCTCGGAAGATTGTCTAATTCCAAGGGTAATAGTAGCAAAAAAAAAACGAATCCGGAGGCTCCTTCTCAGCCAGTTCCTGGTTGCAGCAAGGATTTTACGTCATTACCCAGAGAAGAGAGAAATAAAAACGCTGCTCCTCGATCTTCTCGTAGAAAATTTGCGTCTAATCGAGGATTGATAGCATTTTCGGACATTGTGGACTTCATACTAAACACGTTCAAAATTCAAGACCCCCTCAGAAGCCTTATTTCTGCCTTGCTTCCATCTTTAAAGTCTTATCTTAAGCAATTGACTGCTTCATGGCCCCTCTATGCATCAATCATATCTTTCGATGGATAATTCATCCAACGTAGTAGAAGATATGATCAATGTGCTACAATGGAACTGCCGTAGTCTAGTGCCTAAACTAGACTCCTTCAAATTTTTACTTCAAAATTATGATTGTGATATATTCGCTCTTTCCGAAACATGGCTTTCTTTTGACACAGAACTCAACTTCCACGATTTTAATATTATTCGCCTGGATAGAGGTGATTCCTATGGAGGAGTACTTTTAGGGATCAAAAAGTGCTACTCTTTTTATAAAATTCCTCTCCCAGCTCTATCAGACGTCGAAATCGTCGCTTGTCAAATAACTGCAAAGAATAAAGAACTTTGCATAGCTTCAGTATACGTTCCCCCGAATACTTCCATTAGCCGTAGTCAACTTTGGAATCTAATTTCGACAACCCCAGTTCTAATTTTGGGTGACATGAACTCCCATGATACTGGGTGGGGCGATCTTTATGATGACGCTAGGGCGGCTATTTTTTACGATTTATGTGACGATTTCAACTTGACTATCTTGAACACTGGTGAAGTGACACGAATTGCAAAACCTCCGGCTCGGGAAAGTCGACTCGATCTATCTTTGTGCTCAAGTTCGCTATCATTAGATTGTCAGTGGAAGGTCATCAATAATCCCCATGGTAAAAATGGCAAAAATTTGCAACGGCGGTAACAATCGGTGTCGAATCAATAGATATACTTCTACCATTAGAAGAATATCGATTCTTCGTCGATTTATTGTATACAAGCTCACTGGAAGCACAAAAAAGAAAAGTTCCAAGTGCTTCATTTAAAAGAAAACCAGCCACTCCTGGCTGGGACGATGAATGCACAAAATTGTATTTGAAAAAATCTGATGCTTTCAAAGTTTTTGCAGGCATGGAACATCCACACACTTCGAGGAATATTCAAAGCTTGAAATACAGCTGAAACAATTAGTTAAAGCAAAAAAACGCGATTACTGGCGCAATTTCATCGAAGGTCTTTCTTGTGAAACCTCAATACGCACCTTGTGGAGGGTAGCTCGCAACATGCGTAACCGCTCACCACCAACGAGAGTGAAGAATACTCCAACCGATGGATATTCGATTTCGCTAAAAAGGTCTGTCCAGACTCAGTTCCAGCCCAACATATTCTTCGAGAAACGTCTCCTAGCGGTGGACCTCTGGACAGACCATTCTCAATGCTGGAATTTTCTATGGCTCTTCTTTCATCGAACAACTCTTCACACGGAAGCGATATGATTAAATTCGTTCTTCTAAAAAAGAAAAAAAAGAAAAGACGCTTGCTAGACTTATTCAATACCCTACTAGAAAACAATATTGTGCCACCCGAATGGAGACAGGTCAAAGTGATAGCAATTCAAAAGCCTGGGAAACCAGCGTCTGACCATAACTCATACCGTCCGATTGCTATGCTCTCGTGCATTAGAAAATTGCTGGAGAAAGTGATCCTTCGAAGACTCGATCAATGGATCGAGACAAATAATTTGCTATCAAGTACACAATTTGGGTTTCGCAAGAGCAAAGGAACAAACGATTGTCTAGCGTTGCTTTCTACAGATATTCAACTGGCCTTTGCGCACAAGGAGCAACTGACTTCAGTATTCTTGGATTTTAAGGGAGCTTTTGATTCAGTTTCCATAGAAATTCTGTCAGACAATCTGAACAGATGTGGACTTCCTGGAATTTTGAATAACTTCTTGTACAATTTGTTGTTAGAAAAGCAAATGAACTTCACCCTCGGACAGCTGACAACTTCCAGAAATAGTTATATGGGTCTACCCCAAGGCTCATGTCCCGGCCCCTTCTTTATAATATTTATGTGAAAGATATTGACAGTTGTTTGGCAGAACAATGCACGCTAAGACAACTTGCAGATGATGGTGTGGTTTCCGTCAGAGGTCCCCATGCCGAAAACTTGCAAAGACCATTGCAAAATTCCCTAGATAACTTGTCTTCTTGGGCAAGGAACTTAGGGATAGAATTCTCGCCGCAGAAAACAGAACTGGTAGTGTTTACTCGAAAGCGGTCCCCAGCCCAATTGCAACTTATGCTTTTGGGCAGAAACATTACCCAATCATTGACCTTCAAGTACCTTGGTGTCTGGTTTGATTCAAAATGCACTTGGAATACCCACATTACGTATTTGAAGCAAAAATGTCAAAAAAGAGTCAACTTTCTCCGCTCGATTTGCATCACGTGGTGGGGAGCTCATCCGGGAGATCTCAAAACGCTTTATAAATCAACTATTCTATCTATTCTGGAGTATGGCTCTTTCTGCTTTCTCTCAGCAGCTAAAAGTCACCTTCTAAGATTGGAACGAATTCAATATCATTGTCTGCGTATAGCTCTCGGCTGTATGCACTCAACGCATAACATGAGTCTCGAGGTTCTGGCAGGAGTAACTCCTCTACAGAACCGATTCTGGGAACTTTCTCTCAGAATACTTGTGAAATGCGGTGTCACGAACACACTTGTGATTGAAAACTTTGAGAAAATTCTTCATCTAAATATACAATTTCGGTTTATGAGAATTTATCATCACTATATTTCATCAGATATTTGTCTCCCATCGTTTACTCCAGACCGTGCTCACTTCACCATCAGCAGTTCCTCAATTGAATACGATCTGTCGATGAAACAAGCAATACTTAGGATTTTAGATCAGCTTCGACCAACTTTTATTCCCCGTACTTTTAACCGAAAGTACCAAAAAGTCAATTGCATGAAAAGATACTTCACTGATGGGTCTCGCCTCAATGGATCCACTGGCTTTGGTGTTTGAAAATTCGAGCGCCTTCCGTAAACTGCAGAAACCTTGTTCCGTTTATGTTGCTGAGCTGGCAGCAATCGACTTCGCATTGGGGATGATCTCCAACAAGCCTGCAGACCATTACTTCATTTTCTCGGATAGTCTCAGTTCGCTTGAGGCTCTCCAGTCGATGAAAACTAGTAGGCACCCATCTTATTTCCTCACAAAAGTGAGGCAGCAGATGAATGCACTGATCGAAAGATCTTATAAGTTAACCTTTGTTTGGGTCCCCTCTCATTGCTCAATTCCTGGCAATGAGAAGGCGGTGCCCAGGAAGGCGAATTGTTTGATAGACAGATTTCATACGATGAATTTTTCCAATTACTGCGTCAGAGTTCCCTCTTGAGTTGGCAAACCGATTGGGACACTGGAAGTCTTGGGCGGTGGTTATATTCAATTATTCCAAAGGTTTCTTCGAGAGCGTGGTTCAAAGGTTTGGTCGTAAGTCGTGACTTCATTCGTGTAATGAGTAGACTTATGTCCAACCACTACTCGCTAGATGTGCATCTCCACAGAATAAATCTTGTTCAAAGCAACGTCTGTCGGTGTGGAAACGGTTACGATGACATCGATCACGCAGTTTGGCAATGTACGAATAATTACGCAGCCAGAGAGTACCTTTTGTATGCCCTTGAGGTCCAAGGAAGACAACCCTATGTTCCTGTTAGAAACGTGTTGGGAACTCGCGACATCTGCTATATGCAGTTGATCTATATGTTTGTGAAACGGTCTAGTATAAGTATTTAATGCTTTTGTGTTTTTCTTTTTCGTTATTAGTTTGTTTGTCTTGTCCCCCCATCTCACCGTCGCCCACCCTCGACAGATAGTCGAACACCAGATGCTATCCCTGGTCATTATGCACAATGCTACAGTGCGTGCGGCAACTCTCGGTTGAGACAACGATACCTCATATCCATATCCCTAACCTGACCCGTCCCACAAAAATGTTGCCCTTTTAACCTCGAGTAAACCGCGAGTATTCGATCGAATCCTACTAAACATAGCAATTAGTTGAAACTTTGTATAAACAAACCTTGAATTAGCGGCTCCGCAAAGCTTATGCGATTGAGCCTTACAAATAAATGAATTGAAAAAAAAACAAGTGTATTGCCCTCGAAAAAAAACTATGTTGAGGAATGAATACAGCTTTGCTCAATAAACGATTGTTTTCATTAAAAATCCCGGTACTCCATGTAGTAGAATGAGTGAAACGATTTGAACGAAAGTGTGCTTGATGTTTTAGCTGCCGGAGATGGCGGTGCGGATTGTCATTCGATAAACAAACGTTAAACGTTCGTGACTCTTGTGTTCTATCAAGAAGAAAAATGTCACACCGCTATATCGCTATATCGGAGCAATTCGGACTTATCAGTGCAATCAAGCATTTCATGTCGTATCTTCTCGGGTTCGGGATGACGCATGATGATGGTCAATTATTTCAATATTTTTCCCCACTTATAGAAAATGTTTTACTCTGTAACACAGAACACATATGTGATACGGGAGAGTTAGTTTTCATTTACAATTTTGATTTAAAAGCATTGCAAGGTTGCGACATTTGCAAAACTCGATTGGACTTGAGTAGGGATACCAAATATCCTGATTTAGCAGGACATGTCCTGATTTTGTGATTCTTTTGGGGCGTCCTGATTTATTTTACATATTCTAGCATTTGTCCTAATTTTTATAAGATATTCAATTGCTGCATATGGGATTCATAAGGATTGGTAGCAAATAGCGATATGTGCATTTTGTCATTGTGTTGAAACAGAAGTTTTAAATCCGCAATGAACCATTACAGTTAAATCTGATTTGGAAATCAAATCCATACACTGGAACATTGCAAGAATCTTCAATTGGAATCCATTCCCAAATCCATGCTGAATTGTTAGATGTAAAATTCAAATCGCTCAGAAGATTTTAGCTCCAGAAGAAGCTCTTGCGTTTCATATTTCATAAAGGCTTATATCCGTGGATTGTCTTCGGCACTCTATTACTCTATTATTAAACGGCACTCTATTATTAAATCACTCAAAAATCTCCTGTACTCGTACAGAACAGAAGTCATCATCTCCGGAGTGTTATCGCCGCATGGATCGTCCGAGAAATGTGTTGAATGAATAGATTTGAGTATTTTGGTCTCTAGAGTGGCAAATCACATAAAACTTGTTTTTATTTATGTATGATAATAGTTTGGTCATAATCGTAGCTGTGATAGGTGTCCTGATTTTTAACTCCCACCCGATGGTATCCCTAGACTAGAGCCCCATGGATTACAGAATGCAAAATTGTGATAAAGATTTCAGAATACGGCTGAGTAAGTGATCGGTGGACGGATCTGGAATTTCCGAATATTATGCTATCGATTTCCTCAGGGCGTATTTTAATTAAAAATGTGTGTATGAGGTGATCGTGCTGTAATGTCATATGAGTTGTGTTTTGGTCTGGCAATAGCGAAGGCTGTGTCGGCATTGCTCATGATAGCGCCTCGTAAGTGAGTGTATTCTTCCTCATGCTGTTCCCGTTTATCGCGCCGTAGAAATCGCAGTCGTTCGCTTTCTACCTTCGCGAACGTATCAACCACGACATTGTCTTAGCTACGTCGAATCATCATACGATACCCATATGAATCCATCGAGCTCTTTCTATCCTCTCATTTGTTTCGTCTCCTCTGTATCTTCTTTGCATGTTCATAAAAATTAATTTAAAATAAGAAATAACTTTCATAATGAATAATGAACCTGTGGTCGGATTCCGTTGTTTATTGTTGATGCAGTATCCGTCTTGTCCCTTCAGAATGGGTGGGAGATGGTAGATGGGATGGGACTGGGACTTACACATATTCCAAAGCTCGCCACTCAGAATACGTTCAATAGAAATCTCGACTAAGTACTAATAAGAATGACGCAAGTAATACAAGTTATGAAGATGAACGCTAGGAACGTTAGGGCCATTGAAGGAGAGCTTCTTATGAACGGGGTGTGTCGACGATTAATTGTTTCTTCGTCGAATCGCAACTTCCCGCGTCACTGCGCAGTCACCCTTCATGATTCCAGCAACGTGCTTTCCAGCTGGTGTTTTATCAGGATTGATGACAATAACGAGATTGTCCTTTTGCAATCCGAGCATGTGTGATTTAAAGAATTTCAATAATTCATTGTACTCATTCGATAAGACTACCAGCTCTTCCAGCAAATGAGGTTACTCGCGCATTTATCATTCAAGAACGTAAATGAATTCGTTCTGTTTTTTCCAACGATGATTAAATTATTTGAATAAATTTCATACAAAAAATCTTAAATCGCAATTGAAAAATAGAAGATGGGAGTGAGAGGGTGAAAATTTGGGGTTATATGTATATTTTGGAGCTAATTTAAAAACTAAAATACAAAAAATTATGGAAACAAAATTATTCAGAAAAAATAATTTTTTTGACTACTTTTGACTGTTAGGTGTCAAATTTATAATAAACGCTTTTTCATTTTTCAGGTTTACAGGTGGTACTCAACTCAATTCTACGTGCCATGGTGCCTTTATTACATATTGCCCTTTTGGTATTATTTGTCATCATTATTTATGCCATCATAGGGCTTGAATTATTTTCTGGCAAACTACACAAATCGTGCTTCAATAATGTTACTGGTAGGTTCATTTTCGTCGATCATAATGAATGTATGAATTGTAATCGAAGTTCCTGAACAGATGAGATTATGGACGACCCTCATCCTTGTGGAGAAGACGGATTCCAGTGTGATAGTATTTCACCAGAAATGGTTTGTCGTTACTACTGGGAAGGTCCGAACTTCGGTATTACGAATTTCGATAACTTTGGTTTATCTATGCTAACTGTATTTCAATGCGTGACGTTGGAAGGATGGACTGATATGCTGTATTATGTGACTATTACTTCAGCTATAGTTTTTCTACCGAGATACTGATATATTTATTTTGATTTTTACAGATACAAGACGCCATGGGAAGTACTTGGCAATGGGTATACTTCATTTCTATGGTAATCTTAGGTGCATTTTTCGTTATGAATCTGATTCTTGGTGTTTTGAGCGGAGAGTTCTCTAAAGAAAGGACTAAAGCAAAGAATCGAGGCGATTTCCAGAAATTACGTGAGAAACAACAAATTGAAGAGGATCTGCGGGGATACTTGGATTGGATAACACAAGCCGAAGATATCGATCCGGAAAATGATGCCAATGAAGTTCAAGAGGGAAAAGTGATGGCAATCAATGAGAATGATTCTTCCGACCATATGGGAGAAGAAGGGGAAATTCAACAAGAAATGTGGTTCAGCAGAAAAAGAAAAAGTATTGATCGTGTGAATCGACGGTTGCGTAGAGCCTGTCGCAAAGCAGTTAAATCACAAGCATTTTATTGGCTTATTATTGTGCTTGTATTCTTGAACACTGGAGTGCTAGCAACTGAACATTATCAGCAGCCACGTTGGTTGGATGACTTTCAAGGTAAGGATGGTTTTCGTTGGCATAATTTCGACAGCTTGGCTCTTCATTGCACAAAAACAAAAATAACAAGTGTGAAGATAAAAATAATGATATTTCATTAGTTTACTTTCATTTTGACGTAGGACTACGTCTTTCATTTCTATACCGGGGTGTAAAATCAAAGTTTCGAAAACGAAAGCGTTACGCCGGAGACCGAGATTTTGAGCGTTAATAGCTCCTAAACAACTGAACGAAATGGTATGATAAACACTTCATTTGAAAAATAAAATGTCTACGCGTTCTATACTTGTTACTTTTTGATCCAAAAACTTGTTTCAATAGTCTTAAAATTGCTTTCAAAAAATTGAGATCACCAATCGGTATATAAGCGAGCGCCGCTCGGAAATCCACTCAGTTCTAATTGAACAGCGATTGGAGCATGTTGTCGCTGTTGTGGTGAAGCTCTTCGTTTATCATGAAAGCGCGGATGAACGGTGTCACCAAGAGCCTGTTTGTGCACCCTAGGCCAGAAGGGAATCCATCAGGAGGGGAGTGATGTCTCAAACGGTTCCTCGGGAAGACATCGCTACACACACATACACGCGCAGAATTCTTTCCGTTTGGATGCCATTCAGCATCGAGAAAGTTCCGGAAAGATCTAATCATTGCTGGAAAATAATCTGCCAGTTCCTCTGGGAATTTAAAAATACATTCATGTGAAAGAGTTTATTTTAATGTTTTCTATCCATGTAACACTGTGACCAAATATGTTTCAATCAAGTACTATTAACAGGTGGTTATCGAGTTAGTATTAACCACTGGTGGGCTTCCAGTATCGAGGAAAATGTGGAAATATCTAATCGTTACTGAAAATAATCTGCCAGTTCCTCTGGGAATTTAAAAATACATTCATGTGAAAGAGTTTATTTTAATGTTTTCTATCCATGTAACACTGTGACCAAATATGTTTCAAGCAAGTGCTATTAACAGATGGTTATCGAATTAGCATTAACCACTGGTGGGCTTCCAGTATCGAGGAAAATGTGGAAATATCTAATCGTTACTGAAAATAATCTGCTAATTCCTCTGGAAATTTAAAAATACATTCATGTGAGTGAGTTTATTTGAATGTTTTCTATCCATGTAACACTGTGACTAAATATGTTTCAATCAAGTACTTTTAACAGGTGGTTATCGAGTTAGTATACACCACTGGTGGGCTTCCAGTATCGAGGAAAATGTGGAAATATTAAATCGTTACTGAAAATAATCTGCCAGTTCCTCTGCGAATTTAAAAATACATTCATGTGAAAGAGTTTATTTGAATGTTTTCTATCCATGTAACACTGTGACCAAATACATTTGGTTTTGTGGTTTTTTAATCAATCACAATTAACAGGATAGCTTCAGAAGATTATTCTTCTCCATCAGTAGGATATTTCCGTATCCAATATTGTATGCGCCCGCAATCGATTATTGCTCAGTCGCCGAAAGTTCCAAGCTCAGAGAGTTCATTCCCCTCTAGTTTGCCTTCCAAATTGCCATTGTAAACCACACCTTCTCTCGATTGATTCAATCACACACAAAAAGTATACTTAAGCGATATTCTGGTGCTGAGATACATTCATTTTTCGTGAGGACATCGACAAGACAACATCGTTGCCTAACGTGCTGGAGGAGGTGGACGGCGAAGGATCGACACATACACGCGCAGAATTCTTTCCGTTTGGATGCCATTCAGCATCGAGAAAGTTCCGGAAAAACCTTTGACCTCTACGGTGCTGTTTTAGTGGATGGAGTCTCCTTTCTCGGTCTTCAGCAGAATAACTTCATTCGCAATTCTCGGGGCCGTACACTTGATCTGGTTTTTTGCGCAGCCGACATCAACATAACTATCTCCGAATCCGTTTCGCCGCTGCTAGCGGTGGATCTGCACCATCCTCCGTTAGTGCTGTCTTTATCGGCTAAAGGTGGATCTCTGTCGACTGCTCTAAGGATCTAAGCAAAAGCGAACGACCGCTGAATTACGCTAAAATCGATTTCGCTGCACTTAATGAGTTTTTGAATAGCTACAGTTGGAGTGCCCTTGACCAGGACGTTAATGGCATGGCGACACGTTTTTGCGAAATCGTTTGTAGCTGGCTCTTAACAAATACTCCACGGAAAAAGCTTTTGATATCACCAGCATGGAGCACTCCACTTCTTCGCCTCTTACGGCGCAACAAAAATTCTTGTCAACGCAAACTGCGACGTCGACGAACTGCTGAAACTAAGCATAACTTTCAACTTGCGAGCAATGCATACCGCAGCCTTAACGCCTCTCTTTATAAATCGTACGTGCTTCGTGTGCAGACAAACTTACGTAGGAATCCAAGGAGTTTCTGGAATTTTGTCAATTCGAAGCGTAAAACTACAGACATCCCATCTAAGATGTGTTTGGGTGAATCGGAGTCGTCGTCTGTCCCGAAAACATGTGATTTGTTTTCTAAACATTTTGCTTCAGTGTTTGTCGCTGATGCAGCCACCTCATCTGAAGCCGAGAGGGCTGCTGCTAACGTTCCAGAGTATCCAATAGACTTGCGGTCATTCGTTGTTACTCCCCAGATGGTAGAGAAGTCCGTAAAAAAGTTGAAACGTTCTACAGTTCCTGGCCCAGATGGAATTCCAGCAATAGTTTTCTGTCGCTGTGCTTCAGCTTTGGCGTTACCACTCTCCCGCATATACACAGCTTCGCTGGATCAAGGAGTCTTTCCAGATGTGTGGAAGCACTCATTTGTGTTTCCCGTCTTCAAAAAAGGAGACAAGTGTAACGTGAGCAACTATCGCGGGATAACCAGCTTATCTGCCGCCTCTAAGCTATTTGAGATGATTGTGAACGATGTTGTCTTCTTCGAAGTTAAGAGCTATATCTCACCAGTACAACATGGTTTTATGCCAGGACGCTCGGTAAGCACCAATCTTCTCGAGTTCTCATCATTCTGTGTCAACCGCCTAGAAGAACGTGCTCAGGTTGATGCTATTTATACCGACATAAAAGCCGCTTTCGACCGAATTGACCACCGCATCCTGCTGAGAAAGCTATCCCGGCTTGGTGCTTCTGATGGATTCATCAACTGGATGAGGTCATATCTTTCTGGAAGAACGCTCCGTGTTAAGCTCCAATATCACATTTCGTCTCCGTTTGCTGTTTGTTCGGGAGTTCCACAAGGCAGTAATCTAGGGCCACTGCTGTTCTCGATATTCTACAATGATGTGTCCCTTATTTTAGCATCCGGCTGTGTGTCGATCTATGCAGACGACTTGAAGATTTATTTGGCTATCAGAACCCTTGAGGATTGCCGTCGACTACAGAGCTTGCTTGACCAGTTCGTCAGTTGGTGCCAATTGAATAAACTTACCATAAGCATCGCCAAGTGTGTGATCATGAGCTTTCACCGAAAAAAACAGCCAATTATATTCAACTACACGATCGACGATTTGATTTTAGAGAGAGTCAGGTTAACGACTTGGGCGTTGTTCTCGATCATAAGCTAACTTTCGACGCACACCGATCTGCATTGATCACTAAGGCTAATCGTCAGCTTGGATTCATATCGAGAATCTCTAGGGACTTCACTGATCCCTATTGCCTAAAATCGCTGTACTGTTCTCTTGTTCGGCCGATTCTCGAGACTGCATCGGTAGTATGGATCCCTTACCAGCATATGTGGAGTATCAGGATTGAGCGGATACAAAAATGTTTTATTCGAAGAGCGCTCAGGCATTTGCCTTGGCGTGATCCCCGGAATCTACCGCCATATGTAGCCAGATGTCGCTTGCTGAATCTGGATGCACTTGAGAGACGAAGGCGTATTCAACAAGCTACTTTCATTGTCAAGCTTCTTTGTGGTGAAATTGATGCGCCTCACCTGCTCGAGATGGTAATCTTTCGTGCTCCCAGCAGAATTCTACGATCCTCGTATTTGCTGCAACCGCTTCCACATCGATCATCGTTTGGACAACATGAGTCGATCTCGGGAATGATCCGTACGTTCTCGTCAGAAGAGCAGTTTTTTGTTTTTGGAGAACCATCACTACGCTTCAAAAACAGAATTGTGAAATCCGATGCGTTCAATGGTGTGTTTTAATGTTTTAGTTTTAAGTTTAAATTCATTAAGACTATGTCAGATGAGTTTTTTATCCAAATAAAAATAAACAATAAACAATAAACAAAGATCTAATCATTGCTGGAAAATAATCTGCCAGTTCCTCTGGGAATTTAAAAATACATTCATGTGAAAGAGTTTATTTGAATGTTTTCTATCCATGTAACACTGTGACCAAATATTTTTCAATCAAGTACTATTAACAGGTGATTATCGAGTTAGTATTAACTACTGATGGGCTTCCAGTATCGAGGAAAATGTGGAAATATCTAATCGTTGCTGGAAAATAATCTGCCAGTTCCCCTTGGAATTGAAAATTACATTCAAGCGAAAGAGTTTATTTTAATGTTTTCTATCCATAAAATATCCATATAATACATTTGGGTTCGTGATTTGTCAATCAAGTACAGTTAGCAGGTTAGCTTCTGAAGATTATTCTTCAGAACAAGGTTTTTCGTATCATATATTGGATGCATAAAACCTTGTGCCTCGAACGTAACGCTCTCGTTTTCGAAGTCCCCCAAATATTCATTTATTCATTCATTCAGAATGGATTTAGATTCAACTTCAAACAAATGATCTCTAAATCAACGATAGTCCTACGTCACCCTTGCGGTTATACCATAGATATAACCCACTTCCTGTTTTTTATTTTGTTTTTGGGAAACTGGATTGCATATTTGTGTAACATCTGTCACCAGATCTCAGAGTCATATAGGGTTTTTCGGGATGTAGTTTGGTTTTTAGAAGTAATTTTGTTCATTTTTCAATATTGTTTCGCAATTATTACCTATCGGAGTATTTAGCTAGCATTCACAGCTTTTCGCCAACAAACTTTCTTGTTTTCAGTCTTTCAATCCTTGTTTTGGCTGCTCTATTTGCTCTATGCTCTATTTACGCACCACCTACGCTGTTCGTGACCTATAACTCGAACGAAGAGCAAGTTTGCCACACAATGGTTTCATCCCAATCTTTATTTCAACTAATCCAATTTCTTGCCATCAAAAATGTAACGTGTTTTGCATTACACAACTATAGACAACATGGCATAAACGCACACGAACATATACGAAGAATGCGGGTAAATTGAACAGGTGTAAAATGGTAACAAGTGGTAAAATGAACAGGTGTTCAAATTTCGATAATTTAACTAAAACCAATTGAAACTTCTTGACTATCCTATCCCTGGAACATATGAAGCTATTCGAGATACACTGTTATGCGTGATTCTGTCGAATGCTAAACATAATAAAAAAAAAACAGAAATTTCTCTTTCTTGATAACCATTCGGATGTAGTTTTGTGCGCTTCGCATTTGAGGAATTTACCGTGAAATTTAGTTATTCGTCCTGATATTTTCGACAAATTTGGACGACTGTTCACATATTTTATATAAACAGATATTTTGTATGGTTGAAGCTATTAATTCGTATAGAAATTATGTGTGTTGTTGTCTTGAGGCAAACTTATTAGTGGTTGATAGTGGCTTACCAAAGCCAATACATGTAACAACAATTTCAATAATGATGATTACATTATAACAAAAATTAAAATTTTATTTGTACATAGAATGAACGCATAAAGATGGGATTTACTTCATTCAAGCCTAAACTCTAAAGTTTTGGAATATTTGGCGAATATATTTTTATCTTGCTGTGTGTAGATGTAGTGGACAAAAATATCGGAAAGAAATACAGAATCGATTTCTTCCTGGGTTTTCAAAGATTTCGTGGACTAACACAATTTTTAAATGAAAAATTTCCCTTTCATCTTTGAAATAAATAATTATCGCATCGCAAATCGAAAGACCTTTCTTCGAAATTCTTGTAAATTATGTAAGGTATGTGTACCAATTATGGAAGACATATGTCACCAACATGCAGAAATTGGTGGATAAATACTCTATTTTAGTTCAAAATACTTTTTCTAGCAGTTTAAACTCTGTTTTGGAAGATTCTCACTGATATTTCGTAACAAGTGTACCTATTATGGTAATAGTCGGTGTCACATGGAGAAATTGTTAATTGGATTCGAATAATACTTCAATAATAATTTTTAGAACTATGCCTCTAAATCTTATTCCTAGTATGCAATACTATGTCGTTGATTCAACACTCGACAAAAATTATGGGAACAGAGCGTGAAGTCGAAGTTTTTAAGATTTTAGAAACGCTGTAACTTTGTGAATTGGATATACATCATTTCAAAGCTTCATTTAAACCTTCTATCTTTTTGTGTGTGTGAATAACAATACTGAAAAGAAAAAAAAACGATTTTTTCTGTTTTTGTTAAATACTTTTCAGATTAACACAGTGTTTTATTAACCAAATCAATAGTAAATCCAATTAACCTTAACGTTCCCAAGAACGCTCCTGTGTTTTATAGAATGAAAAATTTCCAATACGCAAAGAACATCAACCAATTATTTGTATTCAAAATTTAAAAAATCAAGAACTTCCGGATGATAATCTGAGAGAAGGAACACTTAATTAACTACAAATCAAAAAATAATTAACAAGCATTACAAGTTCTGGTTTATCTTCTGTTAATGAGAATTGTTTTTTTTTTCTAATATCCGGTATCCGGTCGGATACCAAATATTGACCGGAAAGGCAGAATTCCGAATATCCGTTTCATCTCTAGATTAGACTGTTGTTATTTGTTTCCCGGTTGTAAAATAACTACTCCTGCTCCGCGTTGCTAGGACTCTCTGCTAGTTGACAGGAGACTCACAAAGTCGTGAGGGTTGTGGTGCAGGAATGTGATGCTCTTCGGGAACTGAACAAATGATATTAACACATTGAACTAAGATTTAATTTTCCACAAATATGCTTCGGGCGGACACGCATAGTGCTACTTCACAACACTACTGAGCGTTTAAAAGTGCCCTATGATATGCAAATGCACAGCATAAAAATGTGAGGTACAACCAGCGATGCCAACCTTCCTGATTTTTCAGGATTTCCCAGCTTTTTGGAACGTTCCCTGATATCCTGACAAACACTCTATTTTACCTGATTTCACTGAAATGATCCTGATTTATCCTGATTTTCGTATTTACTCCAAAGTTCCCTTGATTGGAACTGAGAAATGCCATAATTCGCGTTGGTGGCGTTGAGCTTCTTTTTACTAATTACGGAAGCGCCAAATATAATAATTGATTTTCAGGAGGAATGAATATTGTTATAAGTAAAAATTATGAATTGAAATTAACTTCTTCTTATCAAATTAGTATTCTATGCAAATGAAAAACACTTTTTTTAAGGTGGTAAAGAAATCGCACACGAAAATTGTGTCTGAAGACAATCTTATGTTATAATGAAGAGTTTCAGTAACGATATCGGAAATGTATAGACAAATTGTTAAATTAGAGTCAGAAGTACGTGTTTGAAGTAATTAAATAGCATGATGCAAAATTTTTCATTCAAATTTATATATTTTCAAACTAGTTTCGTGCCTTCTGATCTGATAAATCAGATTTGGGTCCAATCCTTCGAGTTGAATACGGATAGCCTGCATAGAAAAGCTCTCCGATTCGCACTTGTATAACACTTACTTTTTATTTCGTTTATTATTTATCTAGTCCAAATCAATTCGTGTAATCGAAGGTGCATTGTTGACATTTATAAAAAACTTTAAGTTGGCTAGAAAGAAAAATCAGGTTTGCACCTTTGCACGCTCGAAAGGACATAGGAAAGACACATAGTTTTGAATAAAATTACTCAATGTTTTTTAATTACTTGATGTTTTTTGAAGCTCTCTTGCATTTGTCATATACTTTTTCTCCAGTCGTGGTGATAATACCACTGTAGTAACAAAACACAGCGTTAGTGGTAGTCACCGGAATTACCGAATGGCAAAGTTGTATACATTCGACGGCTTATTTGCAAAAACTTGTATATCTCGCGAGATTCGTAACTCTGTTCGATCTACCGAGCTCAAAGAATCAAGATTGTGTAACACAACTGTGCATATAAAACTGAATAAATGTATGTCTGCCTTAAAAAATTATGCTTTTGTTCTCCCAAAAATCGGCACGAACTTTCTGGACAACCCAATATGAACTATCCTGATTTCTCCTGATTTTTATTTTCATTCATTCATTCTTCATTCTGATTTTTGAAAATTATAGTTGGCAACCCTGGGTCTTCGTAGCCTAATTGGTTGCGAGTCCGCTACTAAGCGAACGATCATGAACTCATAACTCAGGGCCCCTCAACTGACCATCTTAGTGTGTTATTCTAGCAATTATGTCCACGCAACAATCATCATGTGTCGGTAATCCCAGTCCCTTACCGCTCACATTTTCGGTCTGCTGCATCGGTAATTGGCACTATTAATAACGCAACAAAGGAAGCCTCATATCAACAGTCCCGCTGTGAACAGCCCAACTGTGAACATTTGAACAATAGCAATATTCTTTCGCCGAAAAAAGGCGACATGTGTTGTGCATCGATAGAATAGGAATTGTCTTGCGCCTAAATGGCTACTGTGTTATAGATAAAAACAAATGTTTATCGATAGATAGCGATTTTCTTACGCCTCAAAATGGTAACAGTGTAATATACAACAAAAGTTATCTTAAGATAAAAAATGTACACGAATAAATTCGGCTCTGTTACAGCTAAATTGCTAAATGAGCCTAATAAAATAAACTGTTGGGTTAAAAAAAAACCCTGGGTACAACCATAATAGCATAACAACCATAACAAAACAACGTACAACATAGCAGTTCTGCTTTTCAGCTTCGCAGCGATTTCGTACAACCATAATAGGAACAAGGCAGCTTTCGATATTGCGATAATTGGCACGTAGATGTAAAATTGTTCCAATTATGGTAATACAAAAATACATGTTTATTTCGATAAAATTGTATGAATTGGTCGAATCACAACATCAAGAAGGTTGTAATGTATGCGTGTACACTGTGTTTGTATCAAAATAGCCACTTCACGGCATAAAATCTCATTATTTTGACCGCATATTCCTTAGCCAAATGCTAAGAAGCAAGTATCAAAGGGACACACTATTTATATAAATTTTTCAACAAAAGAACAATGTTATGCATGGAATCAAGTACCAAAATCGACAAAGAAGAGATTTCTAATGTTTAAATAAAACAACATTTGAGCCTTCAAGATTAGGATATGTTTTCTAAACTAATAAAAAACTCACTCGTATTATTATTACAATAGGTACTATTGCGATGATAGGTACTTCTACCTTACAAGGAAAATTTGTTAAATTGACGAAAAACATCCAATTTTTTGCTTTCGGGGAGAAAAACGCCGCCTGGAAGAGAAAGAGTGTGAGAAGATGGAGCTGCTTCATCGTTCTCGAGAATTGCGGATGTCCTTAAGGTGAAGGTGGAAGGAAGCCATTGTAGTAGTATAGGTAAAACCACGTGTAAAAATGGGGTAATGGTGATTGTGAGAGAAGAGCAAAGCACAGGTAAATAGATCAATTCAATCATCAGACTGTGTAGCGCTTCACTGACACGAGTCTTAGAAAACATTTGAAAAAAAATAACAATTCAATACTAAGGTAAAATGTATGAACCATGTGTTCCGATGAACAATTGCGAATATAAATACATATAGAAGGTGTATTTGCATTTGAAGTAAAATTCTGATTATACACGAACGTAACATGAGCCAATTTATAACACATGCGAATTGGGACTCTTTTGGTATTAACAAGTTCTTCCGCACAGTAACTCGATGTTGATAATTCCTTAATATTATCCGTATTGTTTTCACATACAGACAAACCTTTTTTTGTGCGGGAGATAGGTACCTAGGGATCTATTTCCTTTTGTTTCCCAATTTGAATTTTCGGTTGCGCCTGGTTGTTTTGTGTTTTTAGTTGCATGTCGAAACGTGTTGCTGTTAGAAATCATGTCATGCAAACACTTAGAAAAACTTAGAGCATGTGATGGGAGGAGGGGAATGATTTCAGAAGTGAATAATTGAGACGCAAATATGCTTTTTTCGCACTGAAATGCATATAAACCATCGAAAAAAACTAAATGGACGATGACTTCGTCAAATATGGTTCTTTTCATATACCGCACAAAAAAAAACCGCACAAGAACAGAAAACCGCGCAAAAAAATCGCACCAAAAAATTCGCACAAAAACAGGTTTTACTGTATTCACGTTGGAGAGCCTTAACCCTTCTCCTCGTTGGTCGAGGCATTTCAATTGAATGTAATACCATTTGCCATTTTTGACAGCATAGGTAGCCGTGGCAGTGTTCCGAGCTCTGCAATACAATTTTTTCACCAATGTTAAAGTTGCTAAAACTTACATTATAGACCCATTAAACGTAAAAATAATAATTGTATTGATATCAACACAATTTAATTTTATTGATTTTCATGACATGAAACGCTATGACTCAGGAATAACATTTTATTGAATGATTTGTATAGCTTTGTCGATGATGTTGTCTGGCATCAGTGTCGAAAAAATAACGATGCTTTCACTAATACAAACAAAACCGGAAAATTTAAAAAATAAAAAGTTTACTTTCAGAGTACCAGTTCGAGTTTTCCGACGTGTTTCACTATACACTGCGACAGCAGATGAAAATTCAATACCTTGTGAGTAATCGATTAGAGTTTGGTTGATATTACTTGATGGGAAGTGTGCGAAAACGATCATTTTCTTCACACTGTTTCTCAAAACTAACGGGTGTTAAATAAAAAATGAGAATTTCTTCAATCACATATAAAAAAAATTTTTTTTTTCATCGATTTCAGTATTTTTTTATTAATAACATAATTTATTTTCTTCAAAAAATGTCAGTGAATGTTTAAGTAAGGGCCGTGGTCTGCTGTTCGACGCAACATTGTCGCGATGCTCTCACAAGAACGTTGTACGGCACTTACATCCATTTTCCGGATACAATTCCGGATTCTTGTAGTCAGTTGCTTCGTGTCCTTGGCCCTCCAATTATTTTTATACACTAGGGCACTGAGTGAGCCAAAGAAATCCTCTATTGGGCGGCACTGGGGCAAGTTTGTTGGGTTACGATCTTTCGGCACGAACGGTATCTTTTTCTCCTCAAGATACGCCAGCGTCTTCTTGGCGTAATAGAAAGACGCCCATCCGCGTGATGCTCGTTCAGGAACGGCAGCACGATTTTATCGAGGCACTCTTCTCGATAGATTTGTTGGTTGAAATGCCCCGATCGGAAATGGCGATGTACAACATAATCTTTTTTTCAAACTTGTGCTTATACTTGTATTTCACTTCAGGCGGTGTGGATGACTTGTCGCTGGAGTAGTAATTATCATTTCCTGGAATATGCGTTTTGGACAGCGGAAAATAGCTTTCGTCGTCCAGAACGAAAGACGTCCCGCAGTATTTTTTGGTCATCCACCGACACTGTGATTTAACCGTCTCAATCTGCTCCTCCGTGTACCCCGGTGACCTCGTCTTCCTCCTGCAGACGATTCCTTCCATCTTGAGGGTCCGATGGATCAATACGTGGGAGCAGCCATATTTCCGACCGGCGTCATGCAGGCTGGTTGCGTCCTTGTTGTCAAACAGCTTCTTTAACGATGTCTTCCTCTGCTTCGTCATTATCGTCACCGGACGATCACTTCCGACCTTCCGCTCTACGTTCAGGGAACCCAGGATACGATATACCGTACTGACAGGTACATTTTCTTCCTTAAAATGTGCCACCGTGAACTTTTTTCCTTGCTGGAAATGCGTTTCGTAGAACCGTACAATGTGTTCGCGGAGCACATGCTGTTTCGACACCATCTTTGCTTTCACTAACTAGCAAAACCAAACACGCCTACTGTTTCTAGGGAGCCCAAAGAGCAATTTTCTTGAATAAAGAAAATTTTATGCTTTTTTTTTTTGAGTTACTGAAAGGTATTGAAAAAAATCTAATTTTTTATTTAACACCCTTTATTAATTTTCGGGTGAGGAGTGAGGGAGGAAGATGAAAAAAATGAGCCACCTTCACCTTAAAGAAACTAAACCAGGCTGTCGACTACCTTGAAAAACATTAAAAATCAGGGAATATCAAATAATGTCAGGGGAAATAGGGGAATGTCAGGTAATTTCGTCACCAATCTTGGAAAAAATGAAATTCAGTCAATTAGAATTTTGATTATAATTGTAATAAGTAAGTTAATGATACTAAAACAATGTACAGGGTCTTTCAGATTAAACGCTGACGCAACAAATGTTAAACTTTTGAATCATTTATTTAAACGAAAATAAAGCTTATTTTATGACATTTTCGATGTGACCACCCCTTTTTCGATAACGCGTTTTTTAAACTGTGAACAAAATTCTTCATGCACAACTCTCACATTACAACTTCGATGTTGTTGAAAATCCGAGTTATTTCTTCTTTAAGTTTCTCCAAATTTGGTGGCTTTTTAACATAGCAACGGTTCTTCACGTACCCCCAGAGGAAGTAATCGAGCGGACTTAAATACGGCGGACAATTCCATACGGCGGACAATTCCATCCACTGTTGAACAGAGCAGGAAAGCGATTGGAGATGACGCGGTCCCTGAAAACTCTACGCAGAAACAACCACGTTCCATCGGCTGTATGGGGCTTCTTTGCGTCCTGTTGGAAGATGAAACGTTCGAAATCGGGCATGGCCATCATGACAGGGAAGATTTCATCTTCCAACATTTCCCGATAGGTAGCGCCATTGACGTTGCTATCGATAAACACTGGGCCGATGATTCCGCGCGAGCTGATTGCAGCCCCAACCGTAACTCGTTGAGGATGCAATGTCGTTGTCTCGTACTCGTGTGGATTTTCAGTACTCAAAATCCGGCAGTTTTGACGTAGGACTACGTTTAACCGGAAGATATAGGGGGTGAAATGGAAATCTAGACACTGAACAAGTAGGAAAAAATGCAAGATTTGGAACGCTTATAACTCGAGCATTTCTCAATAGATCGCAAAGGTTTTTGCATCAATTGATAGGAAATATATCTACGCATCTATCATAACGAATAACATTTCATTTTTCATGAGATAAATAATTGAATAATTGTGAAATATCAAGCATTGTCAAAATGCACTATGTGTCCATTTTTGATTGGTCCATTTTGTGCTCCTCAAATCGTACCGACCAAAACGGGCAACCAGAGCAGCAGCGAAATAGAATGAAGCACGATTGGAAAGGAAAAAGAAAAAAATGAACGAAACATTGGTCGCAGTCTCACACATGCGTAATTCTCGAGCCAGCCAGTCAGCTTAAAAATCCCCGCTCCGCTGCCGTAACGATCATTCTTTGTGTGAACACCGACTGGACAACATCGTTGCTGGACGAGCTGGACGGCGAGGGATCGAGTGCCTTTCTCAAGGCAAGAGGGTGGAGGTGGTAGCGCTGGAGTAAAAGTAAAGTAGAGTTTTCAAAGGGCCTTTCTCAAGGCTAGAGACGAATGAACTGCAAAAGTTTAAAGTCTCTATAATACAAGACCTTCCTTCCTTCCGTAACGATCATTCTCATTCAAACCGTACACCACATCGGTTCGCATCACAACACATCAACAAACCAACCCAAGTAGCCATGTCTGGACATGGTAAAGGAGGAAAAGTGAAGGGAAAGGCAAAATCCCGCTCGAACCGTGTTGATCTGGAGTTCCCCGCAAGGGTGTAGCTAGGCCGAGCGCGTTAGTACCAGTGCACCAGTCCACTTGCCGGCGTTATATAGTTTCGGCCGCCGAAGTGATCGAGTTAGCTGGCAAAGCTGCTCGCGACGATAAGAAAACCCGCATTCGGAACAGAACACATTCGGTTCGGTGGACATCAAGACAACAGGCAGTTGCAGCGAGTGGCGAGTGGCAAACGCAATCGCAAAACGGCATCAGGTAGCAGAAGAAAAAAGTTTGTTCTTTATACAAACTGCTTTGGTGGCAAATCCAGAACAAGGCGGCATCGAGGGCGTTCGAAATGGTTTTTTTTTCAAAACCACGAGTACTAAGTTTTCTAAATTGGAACCATTCCATAAAACAAGGCGCTTTTCAGGGCCATTAAACCTTCCAGAAAAGAGTTTAGGAAATACAGTTCAATGCTTTCTAAAACATCCAAAATAATAATAAAACACAAATTGATTTTTTCATAATTTGTTTGCCAGGATCTGATGAGTATGTGAATTTGGCAGTTGTTCTGAGCTTATTGATAGTTGGGGACTTTCCTGATTATTCAATTCTCACCAATTCTTAAATTGTTTCCAGATTGAAAGTACAGTAATTTACAATTAGTTCGACATTTAGCTAATTGGACGGACATGTAATGCGACTTATTTAGTTGGACATTTTTGTAAACATAGAGATCCAAATTATGACCCCACATTGAAAGTCGACACTGTACCACTATCATCGCAAATGTTCAATTACAGGTTAAAATCGCCTCCAATGTGACACTGAGTGGTGCTTCGGCACGTCGCATTAAATATAATTTACTGTACAACATGTCACAAAGCTGGATGGGAAGAAATTTTGCAACTGTGAAAGCTGTGGCGAGTGGCAACAAATCGCTAAACAGGAAGGTTTAGCCGGACAAGATGGGGATATCGAGTGATAACAAAACAATAAACTCTTTAGATTGAAGATAATTTTGTGATCCTGAAAAGGACCCTTTTTAGCCTGCGTGTGAATCCAACGAGCGAACAAATCGTAATGAATGTATTTTCTTCTTCTTCTTCTTTTTGGCTTTAAGAGGGTTTAAACTTTTCAGTTCATTCGCCTCTAGCTCTGAGAAGAGCCATTGAGCACCAGTCTTGAGGAGGCTGGTGAAAAAGAAGATAAAATCATATTCAGCGGACCTGTCTGTTCAGATGTAAAACCGGGCGAAGGTAGGAAAGAATCCTATGCCATGTAAGATGTTTGATATGAGCTGTAACGTAATTGTATTGTTATTATTGAGTACCAAAGCAGCGACAAAGCATCGTAGAACCTAGCTCTAGATCAAAAGGAAATATTGGGGGAGGGGGAGGTGGGGAGGAAAAGGAAAGGAAAGATAAGGAAAAGGGGTAGGATAGAGTGGGAAGGAATGATGTGATGTTGGATGATTTATAAATGTAGTTAAATTTAATGGTGTTAGTAAAATGCTGGATAAGAATGAATTAGTGTGGTTAAAATAAAATAATAATATGTTTAAAAGGTATGCTGTTTGATTATATAGTACTGCTGCATATGCTGGAAAAAGTTAATTTGTGAGTTATATATGGAAGATGTTTATGTTTATATATTTTTATTTGTTTTAATATTTTGTATGTTTTATGTTTATAGATGCATACACATACATACGCCAATTTATTTGTTAGATTTGTAATTCTGTACATATACCTGTGCATGCATGCGCATGTACATGTATACATATTTATACATTTTATTTATTTATATCTACATGTATATGCATACGCGGCGGTGAAGTGACTAACTGAAATAAGAATGTATTTTAGATTTTACCAAAGAAGCCGGTTTCTTTTAGAAACGCAATTAGATTGGTTTCCTGTGTCTCGTCTCTACTGAGAATGTCTCGGAGACTCTGACCTATATTGTGTCGGGCACGAGCATCTTTGGTGTGTTGGCATTCTAGTAGAAGATGCCTAACTGAAATTTGGGCTGAGTTACATGCGCAAAGTGGTCTTTCGGTTTTCTCCATTAGGTGTGAGTGTGTGAAAAAAGTGTGTCCAATTCGAAGACGGGTTAGCACCCGTCTTTCTTTGCTGTTGTTTTGATCAAACCAAGGAAGCGTGGTATTTTTGATTTGATGGAGATGGGTGGGAGGGCTATTTAACCAGCCTATGTTCCAGCTTTCGCGAATTTGCTTTTTGACCCAGCGAGCTATATCGGTTCGAGGACAGGGTATAATTGGTGGTTCTATTTTGCTACCCTTACCGGCCAGTTTGTCTGCGGCTGTGTTTCCGAGGATTCCGGAATGACCAGGAACCCAACAGTAGGAGACGTTTTTTTCTGAAGCAGCCTCTTCTGTCTGTATTATCCATGGGTGTCTACTGTTTCCACTGAGCAGGTCTTGAAGACAGCTAGCTGAATCGGAGAAAATTACCGTAGGAAGGTGATCATTGGTACATTCTTGTGTAGCTATTAATAGAGCAAAAGCTTCCGCACTGAAGATGGAGCATTGCGGTGGAAGAGAGAAGCTACCGGTGTATCTGTTCTCGAAAATTCCACACCCAACTCCATCGGAGTTAACAGAACCGTCTGTGTAGACCTGGTGTTCGAATTTGAGGTGTGTTGCCGTGAGTTGATTGAAGCAGGCTTTCACTTTTGGTGGAGGGTCTCCCGCACGGACAGACTTGAGAAGATCAAGATTTACGTTCGGCGGTTTGACGTTCCATTTTCTTCCCGTGGCAGTTGAAAGTGCGCATATATCGGGAAGGTCCTGATTTGTGAGGTCTTTGAACCAGTTTTTAGCTCGAATTACTAATGGTACATGGGGGTCATTGTCAGGAAGTGAAAGTTGTCGGATGGCTTTACCTGTGATAATTCTTGTCACAAGGTATTTGAAAGGTAGATGGCCACTTTCCGCCATGACGGCAGAAGTGGGACTCGTGATGAAGGCTCCTGTTGCTAGCTTTATTGCTTTGGTGTAGATGAGTTCAATGGCGTTGAGTACTCTGTCCCCACCACGGCTGAAGATGCCTACTCCGTAAAGGATTTGGGGGACCAACCAGATATTGATGATATTAAGCAGTGTTTCTCTGTGTCCAGAGGATAAACTTCCTGTAATGGACTTGAGGATATTCATTTTCCTGCTGGCGGCTTTTTTGACCAATTGAGCATGATGTAAAAAGTTAAGCCTGGTATCGAAGGTAACACTGAGTGTTCTCTTCTGAGGGATTTCGGATTGATTAAGCTTTAGGACGGATTTCTTTTTGAGTGTTTTGCCAATGTGAATGAATCGGGATTTTCTGGCGAAAATTGGAATCCTATATGTTGGGCCCAGTTTTGTATGAAATCAATTGTACTTTGAAGTCTCTTTCTCTGTGCTAACCCAAAGGCACTGACAGAAACAAGAGTGATGTCATCGGCATAAACAAAAATGTTTATACTGTCGGGAATTAATTCAAAAATAGGTTGCATGGCAACATTGAAGAGTGTTGGAGAAAGGACTGAACCTTGGGGAAAACCGTTTTCAAGAATTTTCAATGAAGACTTGTGATTGTTGATGATTGTTTTAAAGGTTCTGTTTTCCAGAAACCCTTTGATGAAGAAGCCTAATCTACCACGAACCCCCCAGTTGAAAAGATTTTTCAGAACTGGGTACCTCCATGCTCGATCGAAGGCCTTGCTAAGATCGAGTGATACAACATCTGCGTGCAGATTACTTTCAGCGGCGTCGTCTAGGACTTTTTCGAGAGCTACGAGGCAGTCTTCTGTACTTTTACCCGCGCGGAAGGCAAATTGTCTAGGGTCGAGCAGCTTGTTGACTCTAAAAAGGTCGTTAAGCGCCGGTTGATAATTTTTTCCATGATTTTACCGACGCAACTCAGAAGAGTGATGGGACGGAAGTTGTCCAGCAGGTGATTATTCTTGTCTTGTTTAGGCAGAGAGACCATTAGGCCCTCTTTCCAGCAATTTGGGAAAATTCCACTGTTCCATACATTGTTGTAAAGTTCCAAAAGAACTTTATTCCCAAGATAGGGTAGGTTTTTCAGCATTGGGTAGCTGATGTCATCTGGTCCAGTGGAGCCGCGTGTTGCTTTGTTTAAGGCCCATTCTAATTCTTTGAATGAAAGATTTCTATTGAAGTCAAAATCTGCATCGGTGTCAAAATCAATGGGGAATTTTTCGCATTCTGCCTTGCGAGTTTGGAAGGTAGTATCGAAGCTTTGGTTAGCTGAGGTGGAGGCAAAGAAATCTCCGAAGGCCTCTGCTATCGTTTTGCGATCATTTGTATACTGACCGTTAATTAGAAGGTTGTATTCGTTGTTCCTTTTTTTTCCCATGAAGCCTGCCAATTTTGCTCCATAATTCCTTTGACGACGTGTTAGGATTAATATCGTTAACGAATTTAATCCAGCTGTTATGCTTGGCTGTTTTAATAATAGCTCTAGCATTGTTGCGAGCCCTTTGGAATTCCTCTAGCAGAGTGTGCTTAGAAGGGTTATCCGGATGGGCCTTTCTTAGCTTGCGTAAGGCTTTTCTTCTGTCTTTGATGGCTGTATTTACTTCAGGTGTCCACCATGGGACGCATTTTCTACCAGGATTTCCGCTGGTTCTAGGAATGTGCCGTATTGCAACCTCAAGGACGGCTTGGGAAAAGTCCTCGGGTGTCCAATCTTGTTTGGCTGAGAGGCAGCTTTCAATGTCACATTGATAGCCAGCCCAGTTTGCATATTCAAATTTCCATCTCGGCCTTGTTGAAACTTCTGGAGAAGGTTGGCCAAGGGAAATACATATTGGGAGATGATCGCTGTTGCAGCAATCATCGTGGGTGTTCCATGAAAGCTTTGAACAAAGTTGAGGGGATACGATGGTGAGATCTATGGCCGAAGAAGAGCCAGAAGCAGAATCGATTCTGGTGTGTTGGCCGTTGTTCAGAAGAGTGAGAGTATTATCGGAGAGAAAATCCTGTAAAATGGAGCCTCTTCGATTGAGCATTCACCCATAAGGAGAACTGGGGAGGGAAGTTGGTTGAGAAGATGGTTCAGTTGACCCCGTAGAGGAGCCACATCGGACGTAGGAGAAATGTATATGCTGGCTACTGTGATTGGAAACGGAAGGTTTATGCGTACTGCTACTGCTTGTAGAGCGGTGTTAACGGGGAGAAAATTGTGGGGGGTGCCAATTTTTATTGAAGTTGCAACCCCGTTGAATGAAGAGTTGGGTCCTTCATTGAAATAAGTGGTGTAACCTTTGATGGAATCTTTGTGAAAATTTCTCTGCGTCATAGTCTCTTGAAGAGCTATGATTGTGGGATTATATTTATTGATTAATGTTTGTAATTCCGGAAAATTCCTTTGGAGACTTCGAATGTTCCACTGAATAGCTAGTTTGTTCGTTGGAGTGAATGTATTGGCGAGTTAGGTGGATCTTATTTTCCCTTGGAAGGGGTGCTGTTCTTCCCGGATCTCTTGTCATTTTTGTTTGGGGTGGAAGAAGTTAGTGTTTTTGTCGTTTTCTTGTTGTTTTGTTTGTTGTTGTTTTGTGTGTTGTTGTTTTGTGTATTGTTATTGTGTGTGTTGTTGTTTTGTGTGTTGGTGTTTTGTGTGTTTTGGTTTTGTGTGTTGTTTTGTGTGTTGTTTTTTTTGTGGTGTGGTTTCCGTTGATTCCTGATTGTTTCGTGTCTTCTTTCTTTGTTTCTATTTATTTTGTCGAAGTTCATCTTCCGAGGTTTTTAGCTCCTCTGAAGATGCATCTTTGGAAGATATCTTCCTTTTGGTTTTCCTTGGGGACTCGGAAATTGCCATAGAAACATCGGAATCATATTCTGATTCGGTAGTCGAGGTATCGGTTTCCGTGATGGTAGTGTCTATTGAAGATGGAGTGCTTTCGCGACACGCGTCGGAATTTGTCATGGCGGAGGTGCATTGACATTTGCATTTACTGCAGCTAGCAGTGGGTGTTTCAGTTTGAAGGGTGTTCAGCCTGTTTTGCAGAACACTAGAATAAGTTGGTCCATTGTTTTGAATATTGAAAAGATCTTTGGCTTCTTTATAAGAGATGCCTTGATCTATTCTAATTTTTGTAATGTTGTTTTCTTTGAGCCATACAGGGCATTTCCTGCTAGAAGAGGAATGGTTCCCTTGGCAGTTAACACAGTATGCGATATCATTGCACGTCTTAATTTCTGTTTCCGATTCATGTTATTTACCGCAGTTTCGACAAAGTGGGTTTTCACGCTGGCATCGTTTTGATGTGTGTCCAAAACGGAAACATTTAAAACACTGCATCGGGTTCGGGTTAAAAATTCCTAGTTCCGATGCGAAGATATCCGAAGGAAATTGTTTCTGGGACTACTGTGCCACGAATGGTCAAAATTAGTGTGGCTGTAGGTATGATTACGTCATTCTCTTTCCTAGTGATCCGCTTGACTTCGAGCACTTTTTGGTCGGCATGTTCGGTAAGAATTTCGGTTTCCTTTAAATCAATCACTTCTCTGCAGGTGACAACGCATTTGCGTTGATTTAGTGTTGGGTGATAGATTACCTCGACAGGTGTCTTATCAATTAATTGGGTAATAAGAAGGAGCTTACCTATAGTGTCTTCATCTCTGGATGTTAAGACATATTGCATCCTCTTCTTGTCGTCTCGTGAAGGCCTCGCGCTATCGAAATCTTTAACGGCATTGGAGATTGTTTTCCTAACAATGAACGGGTTGGTTGGTAGCACGTTCTCTCCGGTAGCACGTAAGAGCAAAATTTGCAAGTTCCCGTTATGAGGATCGGCCCACTTTGGAGCGGTGCGTTGGGTCGGTTTCCCTTGATACAAATTTGTAGCTCGGCCTCCTAGAGGCCCAGAGCTACTGAATGCCATGGTGTTGCCTGGCTACACCGTGGGTATAGCCGGCAGAATGGTTTTAGTAAGCACAAAAATTGGTAAGCACTATTCGGATATGTGCCCGAAAAATATTTCTAACACACTGGTTTGGGAGATAAAACACTCCGAAGAACGCAAAAAACCACTATAAACCGCAGTAAAAACAAGAGAAATACACTATGGAATTTATGTTGTTTACAACTTTTGGTCTTGAAGGGCTAAATCACTTCACCGTGCGTATTTGCGAGCATATATTTACACTAATTGTATGGTAATAAATTTATTTAGTCACTGAAACAAGCGCGAAGGAGAACAGCGTCGGTGACGCCACAAAAGCGCGCGCTTTTCCGGCTGGCCGGTAAGCGCACACTCTCCACGGTCGAAAACGAGCTGATGCCTTTTTTTTATTCGCCTTCTGCTGCCACGCTAAATGAATCTGCTTCAAAATCGCCAGGGAGAGATGTCCTAGTCTGCTGTCCAAAACGCCAAAACGCCAAAACGCCGAGCTGAAAAAGACGACCTTCTCGGTCGGAGGTAAAAATCAGTATGAATTTTTTGATGAATGTATTTTTTTGCCATCGCTCCCTTTTAACGCTCATTCGTTCGTCTCGTTGGACTCGCCCCTCTGGCTGAGTCTGCCGATTTGTCTCTATCCTGTGAGTGTGTACCGCTAGAGTATAAAAAAACGCGGACCCCAAAAAAATATCTTATTTTCTTTCAAACCGTAAACCCGTGTGGTTGTACGGCATCGGCATCGTGGACGTAACAAAGGAGGACAAGTTAAGGGAAAGGCAAAGTCTCACTCGAACCGTGCAGGTCTCCAGTTCCCTGTTGGTCGCATTCACTGATTGCTCCGCAAGGGTAACTAGACCGAACGGATTGGTGCCGGAGCACCAGTATACCTAACAGCGATTATAGAGTGTCGGCTGTCGGAGTGCTCGAGTTGACTTGCAAAGCTGCTCACGACAATCAGAAAACCCGCATCAAGAACAGAGCAGCTTCGGTTCGGCGCTCATCAAGGCAACAATTAGTTTCAGTGAGTGGCAAAGTGTTTCTCCGGCACGTCGCATTAAATGTAATTTACTGAAAAACATGTCACAAGCTGGATGGGAAGAAATTTTCCAACTGTGAAAGCTGTGGCGGGTGGCAAACGCAATAGCTAAACAGGAAGGTTTAACCGAACAAGATGGGAATATCGAGTGATAACAAAAACACAACACCAAAGGTTCTTCTCAGAACCATCAACATATTCATAAAGAGTAAACAGTAAACTAATCCATTTTTCAGGTAGATAGGTAGGTATTCACGTAGGAGAAGAAAATAAAACAATATATTTAAAATATATATTTAACAAAAGCTGTCCCCTTTGTATAGTCCTACGTCACTCCGGTTATGTCCCCGACATTACCCACCCGTATTTTTTGTTTGTTGATGCACCCGTTTAGCCAGAAATGTGCTTTGTCGCTGAACCTTAATGCGATTTCACTAAAAATACACGTTCTTGTAGATTGTACATCTAGACACTAAAAATCATCCGATCAGACTGAACGAGTGGCCGAATATTATCGTCCCGAAGTGAGGAATGCAGTGTTACCATCGACGGAGCGAACCTTTTTTTTCATAAGGAGCTCTTCGATTTTTTTTTGCGTGAGCGTCTAATCTGAATGATCCTGTTAATACAAAGTTCCACTCTCTAGGTTTTTCAATATATGTTGTTCGCTTTTGTCTGTAGGTGAACTTGGTCTTTTCGAAGGGTAAACGGTGCAACCGTAGCCGACTTTTACTTTCGCGCTGCTTTTGCTGGCATTGGCAGATATATTCCCGGGAGCAGAAAGAGAGGTACGAGGTGTTCTTCCCCGACTGCCAACTGAAGGGAAAGTGTGGAGTTCTGGCAAATTTCATCGTTTTTTATAAAAAGTTATTTCTATGTTACAGAAAATATTACTATTGTCTATAAAACAGGAACCACAATTTTTGGAAAGGATAGATTTGCGGAACTTTTTCCCAAAAATGGTCATCTGCCTCTCGTGTGGAAACCCGAACGTTGAGAGGGCTTATCCATTAATAACGATTTTTTATGAAAATATGTGGGAGGAAATGATTTTATTATGTATAAATTTAAAGATGCTTCACTTTGGAAAGCTAGCATCAATAAAAATGTTGAGCTAGTTAATTGAACGAGTTCGAAATTCTCATTCCCTTTATCTAGAAGACAAAGAAAGTCGGAAGAAAGAAGCTTTTGCGTCAAAAGAATCAAATTTAACCCTTTCCCGTACAACATCGAGTTTCACTCGTGAGTACTTAAATAACATTGGGCGCTAGAACGCTCAGCAGGAAATCACTTGATGTGTGACGTATTAAATAATACGAGAAGGGGTTAATGAAACGGCTACAGGAAGCATAAGCGAAATCTCTGAAGGTGAACGCAAAAATGGGAAACGCACAGAAGGGAGCCGAATGGTTGCAAGATTGCAAACATTTCTTTGAAATCGTCGATGAAACAGTCTCATGAAATTGATCTGAATCAAAATGAAAATGACTCAGGACGTTTCAGTACAACTGCAACCAACATCAGGCTGCTTGCTGAATACCAACAATCCCTAAAGATTTAATGCCTGTACCTCTGTTGCTATTTGGGTGTATGTTTTGCTTGATCTGGATCGACAGAATGAATCGTTTGTTTCAGGCCGAAACCCCTGAATTTACAATGCTACACCCAAACTAGCGTGTTGCAAGATTGATGGACAGCAGCAGGTGGTTGGACCAGATGGAGCAGGAACTAGTGAAAATAAGTACTCTGCAAATTTTAACATATTGCAGACCGCTCACGAGTTTCTCGTGTCTCGCGTTCCGTCTATTACGGATGGACCACGAAATAACCCGTGTTTTCTACACTTGATGGTTAAATCCTTGGTCTGCCTAGAATCTAACAAGGTCTACCGATGGTTCGCCATCGTTTCATCCACACTCATTCGTGGAATCCGAACAAATGAAGCGTACTAGTTTGCCCCAAAACGTGCAGTACTTAATATGTTAAGGACTAAAGCGGCGAATTTCATCTTGAAACTGGTACCGAAAAAGATGACACTTTGTTTACAGTGGGTGTTTATAAATTGTGAAATAAGAATTATTAAATCCACATGTTTAACATAAAGAGTATGTTCTAAATTCGTTTTCATCCTAGATGATGTTTGAGTTACCTATTTTCTAAAAATGATATTTACCCTAAGAATGCAAAAAAAATAATTTTACTTATACTTTTAAGACAAAAATAAATAAATAAATAAATAAATAAATAATAAATAAATAAATAAATAAATAAATAAATAAATAAATAAATAAATAAAATAAAACTGTTCTTGAGACTGTAGGGCGATATACAATTATAGAACAGAGAACTTAGCTTCATCAAGAATGAATAAAAAAATTAATCAAACTTGTATCGTTCATTTCAGAATACACCAATATGTTCTTCGTTGCGCTATTCACTATGGAGATGTTGCTTAAAATGTACAGTTTGGGATTTCAAGGATATTTTGTATCACTCTTCAATCGTTTCGACTGTTTTGTTGTTATCGGCAGTATAGGTGAGATGATTTTGACAAGTACCCAAATTATGCCGCCATTGGGTGTTTCGGTGCTGCGATGTGTTCGACTTCTACGTGTTTTCAAAGTTACTAAGTAAGATCTCAGATATTAATGATAAGAAGATGAAGATAAGTGTGAACACTGGAACATTTTTTTTCTGTTTACAGATACTGGCAATCTTTGTCGAATTTAGTAGCATCTTTACTGAATTCGATACAATCCATCGCTTCCCTATTGTTGCTACTGTTTTTATTCATCGTTATTTTTGCATTATTGGGAATGCAAGTATTTGGTGGAAAGTTCAACTTTAATAGTGAAGTAGATAAACCTAGGTCAAATTTCGACAGTTTCGTCCAAAGTCTATTGACCGTGTTCCAGGTGATGCTGTGATATTGTTATTGAAGAAGAATTGTATTCCATTATGATAATTGTATCTTTTTGTAACTCTACAGATTCTCACCGGTGAAGATTGGAATGCTGTAATGTATGATGGAATTCAAGCATACGGAGGCGTAGCGTCGATTGGAATACTAGCTAGCATTTATTTTATTATATTGTTCATATGTGGTAATTGTATCCTTTATAAATATTCACGTACAGAGAAAACTAATGGCTATGAGTTACATAGTGGTTTCAAGAATACAATACATAGCAATGTCGAGTCCCTTGAGGATATTCTGAATTGTAGCAACACGAAGTTGCGTGTTTTGTGTGGCACAATCGGTTTGTGCCACATACATCTGAATTCTCACTGATAATAGTATTCAAATTAACAAAGATGAATCTTATTCTGAATACATCCCAGCAAACATTAAATCGTATAACTTTTGCACATGCTAGGTCTCATATAAATTCGCATCAAATTACAATCGTGTAAAAAACGATTTTCTATATCATTGATGGATTAAGTCGTATATCGGTATAACTATCATCCTAGTCTTGCGATATGCAGTATTATATACGCACATTCCGTTCATTTTATATAGCATTGTCGGGTGAAATGGCATATCAGTGTAAAAAGCATCGTATATCGTTATATACGGCTTTATATGCGTATAAAAATGGCATATACGTATATTGCCTTCACTTTCGCGTGTATATGCCAATTATATGCATCATATATCATCCAAATGTTTCTTGGATGTATGTATATTACTTCCAATTATGACTATTCACACGATTTAATGTTTGCTGCGATGTTTTCATTTTGTCGTGCAGAACATACAACACAATCGTATAAACATTTCCTTGACTAAACTACGTGCGATTAGATATTCTGTTAAACGTTTTCTTGGCCATCGCTGTCGATAATTTAGCTGATGCGGATTCCTTGACAACTGTGGAGAAAGAAGATGGAGAAGGCGAAGAACAAGCTGAAGATGAAAATCAGCTTTCGCATGATGCAAACCCAGCTGGTATTGCCGATGACGGGTTCATGGAACATGATAAAGATAATCTTGATTCTGAAAATGATCTGAATATGTAAGTGTAATCTGCTGCTACCGAAATATCACGATGAATAGATGAATCATACTTCTAGATCTCGTTTTTTATCATGAAAACATGCACTTGTTCTGAAGTATATATTCATTTACAGGTCTGACGACTACGAACATAACGGATCAGAAATGAAAATAACTTCTCCAGATGATGATGAAGGATACGAAGATCAAGACCCACAAGGTATTTATGATGGGAATAATACGTTCCACAACTACGTTTGCTCGAACGAAAATGTTTTTTGCAAGGTTCGTACTTCAACACCGTTTGAAAACATTTGGGGAATTCAATACCATGTGATTAATGGCAACAGTATTGTACTATAGTACTATACTTTTGGCTGGGATAATTTCGTGATCCATCTCACATGTAATACATGTGCACTATCTGATGATATTGGAGGGGTCTGTGCGGAGGGGGCGGACTAAAATGCGATGAGGGCAATGCGTAGAACGATTGTACGCAACAATTTGCTCTCTCAAACGGCAATCTATTAGATCAAGCAGGAGTAAGAACAGAGGTACAGTGTCGCACAAAACATTAAGACCACTCTTCAAGCAAAACGGGAAGTGAAAAAACTTTAAGAAAAAATAAGCTAATCCAGTGTCTCAATCCATTTATGATAATTTATTTGCATTGTTCGAAAAAATTTATAACATCTGTAGTTAAAACAATGGGCATTAATTAAAAAATGCATTTTAAGCATACGTTTCAACTGAAATGACGCGACAAAAATTAAGACCGGTAGTAAAATTCATGGTTAAACAAGAAAATTCATTCCGTGAAAAGCTTCTAAGGTTAGTACTTAGTCGTATAATCTTTGTTACGCATCACTTCACGCACCCTGTTCGGTATGGATTCCAGTAGCTTCAGGCATGTAGTGACGGAATGGCGTACCAACAAGCTCGGATCCTATCCCACTGTTGCTGCTTATTCTTCGACTTCTCCGTGTCCACCGACCTTTTCACGATCTCCCATAAGTTCTTTATAGGGTTCAGATCCGGTGACTGCGCAGGCCACTCCATGACGTCGACTTTGTTATCCTGGAACTACTTTTTGACAGCCTTGGCGGTGTGCTTCGGCGTTATCTTGCATGAACTGCCATTCCAGAAGCATCTCCCACTCGGCGTATGACAGCATAACAGCGTAGAAGTACTGATCATGATCTTATCTACACAGTACAGGGGGCCAACCCCGTACCAGGAGAAGCATCCCAACAGCATAACAGAACCTCGCAACCCACAATTTCTTATTATTATAGTTATTCTTTTTCCGATTATCTTCCCTAAATAGAGTCACTCGCGTCACTCGTGGGGAGCCTCTCTTGCTATTGTTCCTGAGGCTCCTGTAGTGAAACCTTCTCCCGGACCGACTACGGACGAGGGGTGACGGCTACCTTTTATGAGCCCGGAATGACGGTAAAGAAAACGAATGTTCAGGGCTGTTCGTTAGAAGGGAATGACACATAGGTAAGGGGATTGGAATCTTGTACAGGGTTTTTCAACTTTAAATTCCGAAAGTAAATTGAAATAAAACACACTTAGAATTCGAATTTCGATGGAACTTTTATTTCAAATTAAAGTTTGGTTTATGCCATTATGTGTGAAATACAACATCATTCAAATGTCCACCTAGGGCTTCCTCGCACACCTTGATCCGGAACAGGTAATTTTCGATGACTTTTCGTCACATATGGGGCGGTATCTCGGTCATAACTTCACGAATGTTGTCTTTCAAATGTTCAAGAGTTTGCGGAGAGTTGGCATAGACACGGTCTTTCGCTTAGCCCCACAAAAAAAAAATCTAGCGGGTTCAAATCGCATGATCTAGACGACCAATTGGCATCACCAAAACGCGAAATTATGCGTCCCTCAAATTTCGTTCGCAATATGGCCATGTTCGGTCGTGTTGTGTGGCACGTGGAGCCGTCCTGCTGAAACCATATGTCATCCGTATCCATATCTTCAATTTGTGGCAAAAAAAATCGGTTAACATGCGGCCATAGCGCTCACCATTCACAGCTACCGTCTCGATGTCCTCATTTTCAAAGAAATACGGCCCGATGACTCCACCAGACCATAATGCGCACCAAACAGTGCCTTTGGGCGGTTGCAATGGCCTCTCAACAATCACGTGTGGGTTTCAAAATTCTGAGCCCCATATACGGAAATTTTGGGTGTTCACATAGCCACCGAGCTCGAAATGTGCCTCATCGCTGAAGAAAATTTGATGCGAAAATTCAGCATTTTGCTGCTGTTGTTCGTTCACCCATTCGACGTATGCCCGACACATTCCATGGTCACTACGCTCTAATTTTTGTACCAGTTGGACTTTATATGGATGTAGGTGCAAGTCCAAATGCAAAATTCGCCACAACGATGTGTTTGACAAGCCCAATTGCTGAGCACGCCGTGGAATCGAAACATTCGGGTCATCCTCCACAATGGCCGCAACAGCAGCAATATTTTCGGCCGAACGCACATTACGATGATGCACAGGTTTCACAATATCCGCTATCTTACAGCACACGGTACTTGCGGTCTGATTCTTTGATTTTCTGCGAGTAGGAGGGAAAGTCGGTCGCCTATCCAACTGGTCTTTGGTTCCTTGCTATACTGATTGTCCCTGGTACAGAGTCTCTTTCTGCGGTGTCTTTTCCGGTCTCCTGGCGTCCTCGACTATAGAAAATAATGAAAAGGCTCTCTGGTCGGACCTGACCAGCTGATGCTAACCACCGTGGCGTCCCCATCTAATTCAATTTCCCATTTACCTTTTCTTTTGAAATTTAATGTGTCAACGATGTTCACAATTAAACACAACGTGAACTTTTAACGATACCTAATAAACAAACAACACTTAACATTACTCAAACTACACATATTTAAATCAAAAACCTTCACTATACACGACGCGCACTTCTACTTCCGGAGACGGTCACTAACAGAAAGAAAGACCACATAAAACGGACAAAAAGGAACAATGCCGACAGACCGAGCACAATTATACCCTATCCCTTTGTGCGACGGTAGTCACCCTATTCATGGACGGGACCTTTCATTTACTCAAACCAGTCCATTGTTGAGTACGCGGAGTCCCTCAGATGAGTTTGTGCAGAGCTTATAATGACTCTGTTAATTGACAATTGGCTGATTTTGTTGTCAGCGGTTTTGATTTATTTCCGTGATGGCAGAGTCATCGCTTAAGGCTTAAAGGCGGATGTAACAACTGTGACATGTAAGCGCAGTCAATGGGGCGATGAACCCAAGTTTTTCCGTCCGAGCCGATGAAGTTCACCTTCGTCTCATCCGACCACAGTATATTTCACCACTGTTTTTCTTTCCGATCCAATCGAAGTGGTCTTTCGCGAACTTCATCCGCGTCTTCAGATGCTTCGGCGTCAGCATCGGGACCTTCCCGAGGCTTTTACCGCCTAATCCCTGCTCCACCAGACGCCGCTGAACTGTTCGGATACTCTCGAACAAGTTCAGTTCGTCTCGGATTTTTCCGAGACCTTGAAGGAATCTTTCTTGGAGAATCGCCATAAAGTAATCCTTCGCGGTCGTTTTCCTTGGGCGTCCAGTCGTTTTGGATGTTTTGCGGTTGTGGAGAGCATTGAACACGAAGGTTTTGGATCGTCCCAAGTACTCTGCAATTTCGCATTGGGTGCTGTCTACCTTGGACATTTTGCGGATGACCATTCGCTGTGTTTCCGTGCAATGCGCGCGACCCATTTTTCTTTGACTGCAACTAGAATTCGAGAGTTTAACCTTACATATTTCTTGTTTACATGATTAATACTGATCAGGATACGAAATACATGAAATACCACCGAGAAACAATAAATTTTCTTCAAAAATCGGTCGAACCAACACTCGAAACAGTCGAAACGAGGAACTGATCCTAATTTTTTTCGCGTCATTTTGTTTTTAAGTTCGCTCAAAACGCATTTTCTAATGAATGATTATTGTTTTAACTAAATATATTATAAATTTCTTCAAACAATGCAAATAAATTATTATAAATGGTTTGCAGCACAGGATTGAAATATTTTTTCACTGTAGTGACACTGTAGCTAGTCCCTAGGTACAACAGAGCTCGTGATCTATCGAGTCAAAGTTTAGTACAGTTGAGCAATTACTTCATGGGTAGGGCTCGTGAATCGTTAGTACCAGTGGAGTACGCAGTACAAGAAAGCTCTGTGTCAGAAGATCTAGCCAGATTAACAGCCATTACGCGATCTGGTCTTTTATTACTACGAAACGATCACAGCTTCGCGATAGTTTTCATTTAGTTGATGCTCAGAACATAAAAAAATCCTACAATAACGTCCGTGAAAGGCGCGAGGCGTCCGTGAATACTGATGGCGTATAAAGAAGGCTGCAAATAGGCAATATTATTTGATCAAGTTGTTGTGATCATGCGACCTTTTGAACTTCGCCAGCTGGAAGCTCGGCCGCTGACGGAAAACTCGACACACTGGTGCATCAATTGAGGGTTCGATCGAAATGGCTGAAACGTTACTGTTAGTCTGCAAAACGCCTAAAGAAAAATATTATTATATTGAGCGATTAAGAAAAAGCCTCCTAAAATCACATAAGCCACGAGAAGACGAGAGATAGAGTGAAGGTTTACCAGATATTAGCGATGTGATAAATTTCTGAGCTGGTATTCTAGGAGTCCCTAGAACAACATCATGAAGCGCAAATGTGGTTATGACGGAAAGAGGAAGTTGTGCTGAAACTGGAGAGATGCCGACTATCGTCGCGAAGAAACCGATGTACGCGAAGTCTTGCGGTACCTAAGAAATTAGGCAGCAACGGGCCTCTTTGAAATTCAAACATTTAACACAAAGCCGACGGTTCTTCCCAAGAAAAAAGCGAGATGTCACGGAGAAGGAAGGAGAAACATAGTCCCCAATTTTGACAGACATGCTTCGACCAGTCAAATAAGGAGATAACCAATCAAGCAGGTTGTTGTGAACGTCTAATCTAACATATTTAGCCAAAGCAATTTCGTGATTCATTTTATCGAATGCTGTAGAGAGGTCTGTGAATGTGCACCCGTGGCCGAGTGGTTAGCGTCCCACACTATCATGCCGGGTGTTCGGGTTAGATTCCCGTTCTGGTTGGGGGATTTTTCGTCAAAGAAAATTCTTCCGGCTTGCACTGTGGTCACGCGTATTCTAGAGCTTGCCACTTTAGAGTACAATCAAGGCGTGTTATTCGGCATAGAAATCTCAACCAAGTATTAATGAACGACGCTAGTTAATGAATACGTTGAGACGGCAAAAGTTCCACAGGGAACGTTAACGCCATTCAAGAAGAAGAAGAAGAGAGGTTTGTGTAAACAGCATCTACTTGATGGCCTTGTTCAATTTCACGGATGGTGAAAGAAGTGAACTGTACCGAATTGGTAGTCGTCGATAGCTTGGGTATGAAACCATGCTGGTCCACCGAAATGCAGTGAGCGAAGTTTTGGACCAATTTTTCGAGAATAATTACCTCGAGAAGCTTCGACGTAGCACTTGAAGGGGTCATTCCACGATAGTCCTTCTTCAAACTTTCATGTGAATAGGAAAAACGCGAGAAAAAAGCCCGCACGATTGTCCTACAATTCCAGGGCTGAAAAGCACAAGCATACAGATACGTGGTAAGGCACGAGGATCTTGTCTGATTGTTTTTCTTGTTCGTTGAATGTATTAAAGAGATCTGAATAAACAACGATTCACATACACAGTAACGTCGACATGTCTTCTCTTCGCATCGAATCCGGTGGAGACAAGAAGGTGAGGAGCCCAGCGAGCGAAATGGTTGTACCAGGTGGAAAACGACTTGGAAAGAATCGGTCTGCCTGGAGTTGGAGAACTGCAGCTATGGACTAAACGTTCTGGTATAAACGTTTACCTGGTGCACAAATTACGCAACGTGAAAAATTTTGATTTCGGACCCCTCCCTCTTAAGTAACACAATTCCTATCTCTTATTCACAGTGGGTAACATAACCTTGACTCTCCTCTCCATCCTCTTCACGCGTTATATAATTTGTACACTTTACCTTGCATGTCAGTTCTGAAACGTCAGTTCCGAAAATACGCGTGTTGACTTCCTAGTTTGGCAATTTTAGCGGTATTTAACTTAGCTTACACAAGAAGAGGCCGTTTTAGACCGCAATTTGATTTATTGAATCTGGGTCGTCTTCCCGATGATGTAAAAGATGTATATTTGGGCATGAGAAATGATTCCTTCGCTCGCAGAATCCTATTGGGGTATCGCAAACGCAGGTACAAAAATCGTATTGAAATTGCATAACATAACATTGAAATAAATTTGGATTGACGGCTTTCATTTACCTCAACGTAATTCATTCACGACACGAACAGTCAATGCAATGGTTGTGAGCCACAGGTTTAACGGGAATCGCACTTGCACTGGTTCAGTGCGAAAAAATCGTTCGGTCCAAACGAATCCAATGTTTCATAATATAAGCTGTGATTGTTAATATACAAAAGTAAAACTTTTTTTTACCCAACAGGTTTCACAGGTGAGACCTACGAACAACGTGCCACAGCGCGTCCTCGTCGCTTGTCGGAAATAAGTGTGAAGAAACCGAAGAAACAGATTCCACGAGCTGATGCGTTATTTTTATTTTCTTCTACGAACAGGTATTTTCACGGAGCATCCGAAATAGTGATCAAGATTGGTCTAACTATTTCGTGATGCTCCGGATCACAGATTATTAAAATATTATTGATTTTCTTTACAGATTTTAACTCACAGAATAGAGAATATAGTTCGGCTCGACCGCGTCGTTTGTCTGATCTCAATGTAGCTAATAAAATTATACCAATACCTGTGGGGTCATCATTTTTTATTCTCTCTCAAACAAACAGGTTATTTAAAATGCATTTGTACACTAGCATCCCCCTAACTGATTGAAATAGCGGCGGTTAAAATAGATGCTGTATCCTGTATTAACCTATATAACATTTTGGCATTATGTTTATTATTCGCTAAAGGCATGTAACCTTCAATTGGTAAACTCAAACTTGATTAGTATCTGTAGTCAACATCGATAACCGTGTAGAAACATCTCTTCCTCAATAACGTCTACTCCGTTATCGCGATACCACCGTTGCGTATTCTTCCGACCAAAACATAACGGGGCCTGGGTGTGGCCTGATGAACGGCAATACACGATTTTTCAGGTTTTCGTTGATGTATAGCTGTCCGTTTATACTGTTTGTCGTGATAAAAATCGGTGTTCTTGAACTCTAACAGCTGATTCCCTACCAGATCATCAGCTTACCGACAAATATGTCCACAAAACAATTTCATATTTCTTGGGAACATCTTCGCGACCCCTAGTTACATAAAGCTTCTGTTCCGGAAGCTGTTTGAAGGTCAATTTGACATATGTGTCATCGTCCATAAGAATGCATCCGTTGAATTTGGCCGGCACCTGGTCAAACAACTTTCGGGCCCGCGTTTTTTCCGTAACTGTACTGCTAGCAACACCAGGGTTTTTGGACACAGCCATGCACTGGTTTGACATTGAAAGCCTTGATAACATTCTGACGCGGTTTCGGACCACTGTACCACTCTAACAGCTGATTCCCTACCAGATCATCAGCTTACCGACAAATATGTCCACAAAACAATTTCATATTTCTTGGGAACATCTTCGCGACCCCTAGTTACATAAAGCTTCTGTTCCGGAAGCTGTTTGAAGGTCAATTTGACATATGTGTCATCGTCCATAAGAATGCATCCGTTGAATTTGGCCGGCACCTGGTCAAACAACTTTCGGGCCCGCGTTTTTTCCGTAACTGTACTGCTAGCAACACCAGGGTTTTTGGACACAGCCATGCACTGGTTTGACATTGAAAGCCTTGATAACATTCTGACGCGGTTTCGGACCACTGTACCACTCTAACAGCTGATTCCCTACCAGATCATCAGCTTACCGACAAATATGTCCACAAAACAATTTCATATTTCTTAGGAACATCTTCGCGACCCCTAGTTACATAAAGCTTCTGTTCCGGAAGCTGTTTGAAGGTCAATTTGACATATGTGTCATCGTCCATAAGAATGCATCCGTTGAATTTGGCCGGCACCTGGTCAAACAACTTTCGGGCCCGCGTTTTTTCCGTAACTGTACTGCTAGCAACACCAGGGTTTTTGGACACAGCCATGCACTGGTTTGACATTGAAAGCCTTGATAACATTCTGACGCGGTTTCGGACCACTGTACTGTCTTGATTGAGCCTTCCACGAAACAAACAAACGTTCCTCGAAGCGATTTAGCATTGCACAAATGGCGTTCCTTGCACTCCCTTGCGATCTTTGTAGCCAAACATGTCGAGTTTTCATGAATTCTGTGAAGAATTTTTCATCTTCTTTCTTCTTCCATCACCAATATAATATTCCCTCACCAATATACGAAAACAACAATTTTTTTCTAAAATCGATTTTCACAGTATTTCAGAAGAAAGACCGCTGTGAAAGATTTCAAAACCGATCACGGCGAGTGCTGTACTGAAAAAAACATAACTTCACCAACCATGATGGAATTTCATAGCTGTGAGCTGTGAGCTGTATTTCCATGGGAAAATATTCTTTGTTACGTTACTACACTATCACCCACATTCCGGGATTCGATCAAATTTCGCAGATTCAATCGAAATTGACTCTTGCATTTCGATGGATATGTTTAAATGTGGCAACTTCGTCGTGACGCCAAACAAACGTCAAAATAATTCATCTGCATTTGTGAATCAATTTACTCTCTATCAGACGAGCAGACGGAGGCTGTTTTAAATTATTGAAAATTAAATGAAAATTATTAAATGTTATGAATACGCAGTCCTGACTTTTACTAAACTATTCTTCTATAAATTTTTCGCTAAAGCTTCGTCATTATAATATAAAATCTTTTTCAGACACAATTTCCGTCCAATTTTGTCACCGCTTGCAGAAAATATGTCTTTGAATTCAAGAGATCGAAGCCTGGATAATTATAGGCTGATTCTAGGATGAAATTTTGGCTATGATTGTAGAAAATCTGAACGAATGATTCATGCCCTTAACAAAAAAGCTTGAAACCGAAATATCTCTCGTCAACTTACTGTCAACTCACTAGATTTAGTCAAAACTTAACGGACTTAATACACGGTAGAATACATGTCCTGCTTATCGTACTCGTCCTGCCAGTCTTAGTAAAATTATCTACATTTTTCTCATTTATTCTAATAATATGAAGTGTGTGCTCATCGCAAGGTCGTGTTCTATGGGCAAACCAACTCTTGTATCGATTGTTGTATGTGTAGTATGCATCACATGATTTTGTAAGATGCAAAAAGACACCATAAAAATATACAATACTGTATTTTTTTATATCAAACTTGCAGAGACTTCAAAATTTTTATCACATTTGCAAAAATAAAATTATTTTAAACTGAATGACCAATTGTCTATAAAATTTTCATTTAATATGTTATCCATCAATCATTTTTGAATAAAAAATGGTCAGTTTGGTTCAAGGTTAGATCATTTAGAAATGGGACTTTCGTATGCGTGTATTTTTTACAATTCTTTCAAAAGAAACTGAAACATATGATGCATTAGCGCACACGTTTTTCGGTCACGGTCTTGGCTATCCGATTCCTCAAATTTTACAGCTGACTAATGTCGCTCACATCATCTTCAGCTTCATGATCTTCCTATACTTCTGTATTGATTTTCAGGATTTGTTTCGCCGGCACCTGGATCTCGGATTCTGGCTACTGTTTGTTGTTGAGGGCTTCGGTTGGATAGTCCACTCGCTCGGTAACATTTGTAACCCTCTCTGAGATGTATTCGCCGCACAGCGGTCAGCTTTCAGTGCTTTTCGTCTAATTATAATCCGAAATGTTAGGATCAGCCTTGACGTGCTGAATGACCTTCCATAGCAGTTGACGCTCAAACTCGGTTTGCACTTTGCGGGCGAATGTTTCATTGTACTTCTTGATTACTCGCGCCAAAATACTTTAAGTCTTATCCAGCAGTTTTGTTAGTTACCGAGATGTTCTTTGAAAATCAACATTTCTTCGCCCAAATTTCTCGAATAAGAATGACTCTTCTTCGACGAGTTATTATATTCGATAATTTACTATTCGCCTTCGACTGTTTTGTACCGTAAACTATTTCGCCTGACTGGAATTAATTAAATTTTTTTCCAGAATGTTGAGTGTCTGAAATCATGTAAGAAGTATTCGAAGTTTTCCGTATTACTAATGAAACCCTTACCGAAGATCCTACTAATGAGAATCAAAATTAAAAGTGCAATTGATTTACTTGCATGATAAATGTGACAACTTACCTAGTATTAAAAAAAAAATTCTTTAAAACCATATATGGAAGAATGAATGTATCAATAACCCTCCAACGATTATAAGTTTTATTCGGTACTTGTTGTGCTACAATTTTTTTGATATATTTTGTTATAAAAGTTAATGATTAATAAATTGGCTCATCGATGTAGGATATACATCAGATACAGTATAATGATTAGTTTTTTAAAGTTTGGTGAATTAAGTAGTTCGTTGTCATCTTCCCCAGGATTTGTGTTTATTATTTTTTGAAACATAATAAACAATTACTTATGAACGTTAGAGGGTTCAAACGAAATTTAAAACAATATAACATTACGGATTTTTGAAGTTATTCTAACTCAATTCCTTTATGCTTCCATATTTTCAGATTTCGGGTGTTCTGCCATTGGCTGTGCAACCACAGTACATTTGGAAATATCATACTTGTTTGCATTATGTTTTCATCCGCTATGTTGGCTGCTGAGGACCCTTTGAATGCAAACTCGGAACGCAATCAAATTTTGAACTATTTCGATTATTTTTTTACTTCAGTTTTCACTATCGAGCTGCTATTAAAATTGGTTTCCTATGGATTTTTGCTCCATGATGGTGCATTTTGCCGATCGGCTTTCAATCTACTGGATTTATTAGTCGTCTGCGTATCTTTGATCTCTATGTTTTTCAGGTAAATTACTCAAAATATTCAATCCATCAAAAAATAATTTATTATTGTTTGTAGTTCTGGTGCTATCTCTGTTATCAAAATTCTTCGAGTCTTGAGAGTGTTGAGGCCTCTACGTGCTATTAATCGTGCTAAAGGCTTGAAGGTAAGCATTACCCTTCCATAACTCTTTTTGTATTCATGTAAATGAGATAATTCATTCAAATTTTGGCAAAGTGCAGGGGTTGATCATTGTTCACAAATCACGCGTAATTAACATCAAACCTATTCTGTATAATAAAATTATTATTTTACTGCAATGTGATGAACGGTCGAAAAGACTCATAAGAAAAGAGAAACTAGTTATTTCATATTAATTTCTTTCATTTCTCAGCATGTAGTTCAATGTGTAATAGTAGCAGTTAAGACAATCGGAAATATTGTTCTTGTGACTTGCCTACTACAGTTTATGTTTGCGGTGATAGGAGTTCAATTGTACAAGGTAGGAAGTCACTGGTTTAAGGCGTAAAATGTTTGGGTTTTTGTGTTATTTTATATGGTGGAAACTGTTTTTTTCTTTTCGTTTTAATATTAATCTAAATGCTAAATCAACATTTATATCTAAAAATTAACAATTTCCAAGGAACAAGCTTACCAACAAACAACATATAAAAGTTTGTTCCCTCAAATTTCGAGTGAACGTTTTATCATTTATGATAAACCACGCAATAATTCTGTTGATCTGAGGTGAAAAGGGAAACAAACATTTACAGTGCATCCAGCTCTAAAAAATAAACATACATACGATCAACGAAAAGCATATAGCATGCGTTATTTCAGATTATTCGACTTATCATACATATGACCATACCCACAAACTTCTTTCAAATCATATCAGTCAAACTCAGTTAGATTCCAAAGGCAACGGCAAATGCAATGGATGTGGCATTCGAATCATAAGAATCATTGGAAGAAACTCCCCCTAAACCACTGAAAGTTTTTATTTATCGTCTAAAAAGACGTTGACCTTTTCTATAATATTTTCAACAATAAAAATCTTAAGTTTGTTTTTCAACCCTTCACAATCAAGACAAATTTACGAGAATTTTTCGAAATTTTTGTAGGTAATATGAATTTGTTTCATCAATCTCGTACAACTTTTGGTTGTAAGAACGATAATTTGATGGAGTCGTATGATTTCGTAAATCATTCGAATGACTTTAGCAAAAACATTTCGCAAGAACCAATTTCGCGTCAGAAAAATTCGCTCATTCGAAAACAAGCATTACAGAAATTCTACTGATTTTTTGCCTCCACGCTATGTATTCATAGTATCAGAAACGTTATTTTCTGGATATTATGTAAAGTTTCTCACCACTCTTATCTTCAATGTTCGGTATTTTGATATAATACGTTTTTAAGAAAAATTAATTTTAATATTTAAAATAATTTTTTTTCACCGAACTGCTATCTGAGACGAGTTGGCATGAAATTCGTCCAATACCAATGCCCCACCTTGGCTTACATGAACCGACGTGATCTTTAGCAAAACTCAAACGTCTTCCGATGTGAGATGGTGTAAAGATTAGGAGCCCTCTTTATGTAAGGACTTTTTACCGAAACTCGACGAATTGTCTCCCGGGAAACATTTAAATTCAAAGATTGCTTTATTTTCTTAAATGATCTTAAGGTATTCGAAGCTGTTCTAATTATTTCCCGCTTCTCCCGATCAGAGAGCTTCTATTTACGTGTAGCTCTCTACTTTTACCGTATTATTGAAGATACGCCAAATAATTGAGCACTACTTGATGGGATCGTCAAATCTGACGAGCAATTTCTCTGATACCAACATTTTCTTGATGAAATGTATCGATTTATCTCTCTTCCATTTTTCAGATTTATTGATCAAAACAACTAAAACAACGGAAAATAAAACATGTCTTATACAAACTTGACACCTGCCAATACAAATACATTTGTTTACGCTATGCGCTTGCACACAGATATATGAAAATCATGCAGTGTGTGGAAGTCACCAATATCAATACACTAGAATATAAATTGAAGCATTGTTTATTTACAACCACATAAAGCAGCAAAAGCAGCTGGTCTTATAGAAGTTGGAAAGAGTGTAGCGTAGATTTATTGCTGCTTTGATTGTGCGTTATTAATTCGATTAGGCGATTTAAACAAATATTGGTTGGTCTAGGAATCGGTTAGACCCACTTCTTTCAATGCAAAGTGGTGACATGCCTGATGTTTGTTATTGCGAATGAGAATGGTGCTTGTTTTGATTTTGTCGTCATCTCTTCATATTCTGGGTCACTCGTCTGTGAAGTCAACCGTGATCTACCTTGAAGCGAGGTGTCGATATACTTTTTCATTTTTTACTAAGCCTTGTTGTTTCTTCCTGTTTTTCTTTTCTTTCATTTGTTTTGACAGAGCGTTCAATCTGACATATTCCGATAGCAACATTGTGTCGCTGAAATTAATTTTAGAAGAAAGAGAAGGAATCCGTAAATCTTCTGGTAATTGATACTGACCAAATTGAGGTTCTGCTGATTACAAATCGCTTGTTTATGATTATGGCTGCGTTATTACAGCCATGCGTATTCCTGCCTTTTGTGTGGATATTCAAAGTAAGCAGATATTCTGGCAGTTAATATTCGTTCATACTCGTTAGACAAGTTATCGACATGTTCTTTTATGGTATCGATGTGTTGTTGTCTTTCAGTTGAATCATTCGGCTATCTTTGGATGTACGACGGTGACATCTCTAGCTTAGAAGACGAACTTCTCTTGTTTTAATCCCTTCCCGTACGATTTAATTTTCAAAAGAGCGGACCAAATGCGAACGCTTCGATGGGTAACGCATCGAGTAATTTCAGTACTCTGCTGAGCGTCTTAGCGCCTTGTGCTATACAAGCGCATCACGAGAGAGACTCGATATTGTACGTTTTAGCACAATCATCATTTCATATCGAGTGAGACTCGATTTTTTTTATCCCAACAGTTTATTTTATTAGGCTCATTTAGCAATCATTTCATATCGAGTGAGACTCGATTTTTTTTTATCCCAACAGTTTATTTTATTGGGCTCATTTAGCAATTCAGCTGTAACACAGCCGAATTCATTCGTGTACATTTTTTATCTTAAGATAATTTTTGTTGTATATTACACTGTTACCATTTTGAGGCGTAAGAGTATCGCTATTCTATCGATGCACAACACATGTCGCCTTTTTTCGGCGTAAGAATATTGCTATTGTTCGAATGTTCACAGTTGGTACTGTTGATATGAGGCTTCCTTTGTTGCGTTATCAATAGTGCCAATTACCGATGCAGCAGACCGAAAATGTGAGCGGTAAGGGTCTGGGATTACCGAAACATGATGATTGTTGCGTGGACATAGTAGCTAGAATAACACACTAAGATGGTCAGTTGAGGAGCCGTGAGTTATGAGCTCATGATCGTTCTCTTAGTAGCGGACACGTAGCCAATTAGGCTACGAAGACCCCGAAGGCAGCAGTGAGACTCGATGTTGTACGTGAAAGGGTTAATCACATATACCATTCGTGACCACACACTGGGATCTCTCAGATTCTAGCCTAGAAATAATTTACATCATTGATGTCTGGCAAACCATCACTCGAAACGCGACGTTTTGCGAAGTGATAATTTTGCCGTTCGGATAGTATGGCGGCTCCCGGACCAGCCGAGGGCCATCCTCGGGTAATCGCATTTTTATGATTGTCTGTGAAACTACATAATTCACGAGGGCGGTCCGATAAGTACTTAGCCTCATCGCCCGATGGTGTCAGTATCGCAAGAGAGATTAATTATCGTGTATTACATTCTTGAATCGGACTCGTAGTTTTGTTTTGAACGTGTGTAGGAGCGGGCGTGTCCGCGGATTTTAGAAAAATGGAAAAAAATGGAAATTCCGCCGTTGCTAAGGCCAAATTGGACGAATTGCAGTACGAACTGCTGCCCCATCCATAGTATTCTCAAAATTTGGCCCCGTGCGACTTTTTTTGTTTCTAAACTTGAAAAAGTCACTCGCCGGGCAGAAATTTGAGTCGAATGAGGAGGTCATCGCCGCCACGAAGGCCTACTTTGCAGACCTCGAAAAAACGTATTTTTCAGATGGATTAAAGAAGTTGGAGCATTGCTGGATTAAGTGTATCGAGCTAAAAGGAGACTATGTTGAGAAATATATCGCCACTTTTCCAATTTTTTTAATTTTGTAGGCTAAGTACTTATCGGACTGCCCTCGTAGACGTGAATACTATTTTAATGGTAGAAAGCAGATGTGCGGGTATTCCTATCCTATCAGCAATAAAGTTGAATTTGACAAATTTATGTCGCTAACATGGAAAACAAACAGTCTCTAGCTAACTGCGATGCTCGAGTGAGTGGCACAGGCTGGTTCTTCTAGCCTTCTGATCGTTTCTCAAACAGCAAACGATTCAACAAGAGATTGCTTGATTATTATCAGGATTCAATTACTAGACTCTAACAGTTGCAAATCAAGGCGCTGGTACTATATTGAGTGCAGAATATTACGATTATTGAAATAAGTTTCAAGAAGCTTTTAATGAACATTTCTATATCAACATGTCAAAAGGGCCTATCTTCTATGATCGATTCTCTTCATCGACTTTCTATTTCGATAACGGCCTTTTAAATAGACTTTGCTCCAGTTTCGCCATGTAGTTTAATAAACAAGGTTCCCTTTCACACTCTTTATCGTCGAACACATCAGGAAATGCTGTTACTGTTGAGTTATTAATGAAAGAGAATGTAGATGAAGAGAATCGATCAATGAAGATGGGCCCTTTTGACATGTTGATCTAGATTTAAAATATCACCTGGCAAATGCAAAAAGCGAGAAACAGTTGTTTTTCAAACAGTTTTTTTTTCTGCTGAAGTGTATGTAAACAAATTTATTCATTACGTCATTAAACCTTCCCTTTCTGGTGTCACCAAACACAGCGTCACTCAGTCTTCCCACGATTTTATGAGGTTGTAAATAACGAGATAAATCCACATTTCATTACCAGTAACGCCATGATGCTATGAGTTTCTCTTGTATCGCGTAAAAGTACCTACAAAATGTGAGATCGCAAGCTCATACTCATGATGGATATATTTTTTTATTGGCTAGTTCGTGTTTTGCTACTATATGATCCATTTTTAAATAGATTCGAAAAAGCGTAGGCAATGACTTTCACAATTTATTATTCTGTTTTTGTTCAATAAATCAAACTGTAATATCATAACATTGTTTATTCTGTTTCTAAAGAGGTATACAAATTGTAAGAATAAATATTCCGTACATTATTATCATTTTCATGATGTTCTAATTCTCTTTTAATTTTTTATGTTTCTGTTGGTTTATTTCCTTTCATAACCTTAAAATTTAATTTCATTCATCATCTTTCAATTTTAAAATATAATAATCATTCTTACTTTTCAAAACGCATATGGTTTCTATGTTACTTTAAATTTTAAAGCATCCACAGTTTAAAAAATGAGCGCATTCTTGAAGTCTTGAAGATAAACTAATTGTCTTAGAGTAACATACGATCGAGTTTAAAAAAAGCTTGAACACGTAAATTTCATACACCAAAGTACCTTTTTCATAGTCCTTGTGGTAAATTTGCTGGCTCGTGGGCTCAGTAGTAACGATAGTTTCACATTCAGTACACAACTGCAGATTGATTGACAGGCAAGAAAAAAGCAAGTAGAATTCCGGCCAACCGAGATATAAAATTTCTGCCTTGGAATTTGGTTGAAACGCCAAAAGCTGTTTCCAGCTCATGTGTGTTGCCGTAGCTTTGGTAGATGGTATAGCCACCTTGAAATGATCGCACTATCGAATTTTCCCAGGCTCTCAATATTTCAGAAATAACTCGGGTACTCGCAAGAAAGTTGAGAGACTCGAATTTCCTATTCCGAGTTTTCAATCTCTAGTCCGTGTCCTTGCTTGGGTCCAGTTCGTCCTGTCCAGGCCATCCTGCCTCGAACTTCTTTGTGAATTTTCTTGTGCCTTTCATTTTTATGGATGGCTTGCAGGTCCTGCACCAACCACTCGTGTCGCCGGACGATCATCGTGAACAGCTCGTGCTGTTTAGAGTCCCACGCTGGCATGAGAACAATTGTCAGCCACTTCTGACATGGGGAACGACGGACCGTACCGTGAGCGATTTCAAAGGCGATGAATATGTGTTACGTAGATACTTGATAATCGGTCACTTTGGGAGGATATTCCGCAGAGTAAAAATCTGGTCCGACTTCGGACAACCCGGCATGAATAACCCCATAGAAATCCTCCAACTAATATTAATAAACGAAGAAAGAAGACCGGATTATACGGTTGCTTTCGCAACCCAGAATATCACCTTTTGACGTAGAACTACGTCTTTCAGGAAGGGTGCCAAATCAGAAAACAGGTCACGTTTTTATGAAATAAAGTTAACGTTAAAACTATTTTTACATCGAACGATTTTTTTCCAATTCATTTATTTGTATAGCTCAATCGCATGAGCTTTACGGAGCCGCTAATTCATTATTTGTTTATACTGAATCTCAACTTAAATCTATGTTTAGTAGGTTTCGACCGATTACTCGCGGTTTACTCGAGGTTAGAGGGGCGACAATTTTTGTGGGACGGGTCAGGTTAGGGATATTGATATAAGGTGTCGTTGTCTCAACCGAAAGCTGCCGCACGCACTGTAGCATTGTACATAATGACCAGGGATAGCATCTGGTGTTCGATTATCTGTCGAGGGTGGGCGACGGTGAGATAAGGGGACAAGACAAACAAATTAATAACGAAAAAGAAAAAAAATACAAAAACATTAAATTCTTATACTAGATCGTTTTTTTATTTATTTACACCGTCTTCGACTAGTCGTACAGACTGTAATTTGCTTATACCTATGATAGACATTTTATCCTATTTCTAAAAGCGTTCTTAGTCAAGTTTAAATCATACACATCACAAATAAGATTGAATTGGCGGAGGCAAGAATCGAACGGATTGTTGTAGCCGTAGTTTGTTCTGTGGTATGGTATTGCAAAGAAAGGCGAGTTCCGGAAACGTCTGGGAGGTATGTTGAGCGGGATCTGTGCAAGCAATTTTACAGCATATATATCAACTGCATATAGCAGATGTCGCGAGTTCCCAACACGTCTCTAACAGGAACATAGGGTTGTCTTCCCTGGGCCCTATGGGCATTCAAAAGGTACTCTCTGGCTACGTAGTTATCCGTACATTGCCAAACTGCGTGATCGATGTCATCGGAACCGTTTCCACACTGACAAATCACAGCGAACGAATTGTGATGATTTTCATACCAATCAAATCGGAAAATCCCTAAGATTCGTTTGATATGCTATACATTACCATTCACTAATCCCTAATAAGTTTAAATTAATGAAAACTGGAAGCATTCCCATTTTCCCATACATTTGTTCTGCCAACGTGTGTGCTTACCTTCCCGTACCATCAAAATCGAGCAACTAATACATTCGTTTGTGCCTTGGTATAAATAAGCCATCCGCAATTTGAAACCACACCACTTCTCGTCTGGTAGTCATCGGAGCAGCATCGTTGCTGGCGAGCGTCGAGTAGTATGGAGTAGAGTTTCTTTCCACAAGGGCCTTCCTCAGGGCTTGAGATGAAGGAACTGAAAAGTTTAAAACCAAATATGAAATAGAACGGAATGGAACCACAGTTACGAGCGAGCTATCAAGCAGGTGAAAATTTAATGTCTTGTGAGTAATCGATTAGAGTTTCTTTGATATTACTTGATGAGACATGTGCGAAAACGATCGTTTTCTTCACACTATATCGCAAAATTATTGATTTTCGTGCGAGGAGTGAGGGAGGGAGATAAAAGAAATGAGTGCCATTGTGGAAGCCATTTGTGGAGTTACAAACGAAGAAATGGCGAAACACAAACGGAGGATCTACTGCAGTAAATTTGTGGTCAAACATAGAAAAAGCTGATCGCCAATGCCACGAAAATTCTCAAGAACATACTGATATGCTTGACATTCAGGAAAAATTTGGTCCTTTGAATTATCATTTGTAGTTTTTTTTCATCGCCTTCCGAAATTATCATTTAGTTTTAAAATTGGCCCTGTTTTTGCATACGAGAATCGAAACGCGGAATTTCACGCAGCAGCATAATAAAACAAACACATTGCTTATTGCACGATTCTCGAAAATAATCGTCAAGAAAACAAATGCATCAAAGACAATCGCTCAGAAAAAAAGTGTAATGTCACACGTAGGCTAGAAACATTCTGACGCAAAAACGGTCTGTGATACTGTGCGCGAATATACGAGTTGTTAAACGAAAACAGAAACGAATTATGAGAAGAAAAGATAAGTGTTTGACCTGTATGGAAACTGAGTCAAAAGTTCATTTACATGACGAAAAATGACAACACTGGGCAATTTAAATTACTTTTGGTCTACTTATCAAAATCTGCTCATCAAATTAAAATACATTGGATTGGCCAATTGCCTGTGGTGCATGGCATGCCGTTATTTGAAAATAAAAGTCGGTGTGGTCTTAGCCGACCTCAAAAAGGTGGTCCTAACCCGATTCTCTGTTTTTGCCTCGTAATGTAAAATTTTGTATTTTTCATTTTCTGAATAAATTCCGGAAACTTTTTGATCAAGGTGGTATTCTACAACTGATTGGAATATAAAAGTTGTAAGAAGGTTTGCTGTTTTTTCTCGAAGCAATGGAGTGGACGAAAATCATCATGCTGACCAATTCGAACTATCAAGCATGGTCGTTTTCCGTGAAAGCGTTGCTGCGGAGCGAGCAGCTCTGGAAGCACGTGGAATCAGCAACTCCCCCGGAACCGACGCCGTTCACCTGAAATGACGGCGACGAGAAAACGCTGTCCACGATCCAACTGATGGTTGATGCGAGCCAATACGGACTGACTCAAAGGAGGCTTACCTTGCGTTTGCTTGGACCGGAGTCGTTCAATCCTCTGACAACGGCTTTGGAAGCGCGGAACGAAAATGAACTCACCCTAGAGCTTGCGAAGGTGAAATTGTTTGACGAAACAGAAACGATCCAGTTCCGACGAACAAGTGTTACGGATGAGCGGAAAAAGTACGTCCCAGAAAAATGTCTGCTATCATTGCGGTAAGTCGTGACATCAAAAGCGAGACTTCAAGGCCTTTCTGACGGAAAACAGCGGTAAAGCAGTGCAGAAGAAAGAGAAGGCCAAAGCCAAAACAATGCGCGGAAATGACTCAAAGTCATTTGGTGTGGTCAGGTAGGCATGATGCGAATGCATGGGTGATCGATTCAGAAATCGCCAATAAGATCCGTGAGTATGTAAAGTTTACTGAAACCCAAATCGGCCGGAAACCGAAGATCATCCGTGCAGACAGAAGTGGCGAGTTTGACAGTAATGACCTCGGAAGTTCTATGCAGCTGAAGAAATCAAATCTGGATTCACTGCTCGATACTCTCCACAGCAGAACGGCATGGCAGAAAGGAAAAACAGAATGTTAAAAAAGATGGAATTGTGTATGCTGTTGAATGCTGGCTTACATCGTCGTTTTTGGGCGGAGAATACAGCAGTGTACACTCAGAACCGCCGTGGTTCGGCAGTTCGAGTCAACCAAGATGATTTTCGTTGGGTACGCATCAGACAGCAACGCCTTTCGTTTGCTGAATACATCTACTGGCCAGATAATCTTCAGTCGTGATGTACGATTCATGGAAATCGACGAAGAGAATAAGACCATTCGGAATCTACCAGGTGCGTCCCAACATGAAGATAGATACATTGCGGTGCGATTGTTCGATTGTGCACAAAATGCGCATGGATGCACAAAAAGACAAGTCAAAGATGAATTTTTCAAATTTGATGAAGATGGCAATGATGATGCTCCCGATAAGCCTGTAGCGATTCAGTAGGAGCCAACTGTACAGCAATTGCTGAGAGCAAAACGGTATTTTCAGTATGTGTTTTATCAATTAAGAACATACATTTAATTGGAGTTCCCACTGATTATGTGTATGATGTGACAGCGTGCAGTGCATATTTATGAAACCTCTTCAAAAAAGACAGATAACAGAGATATTTTTGGCGCCATTTCCACTCCCTCGCGATCATAGAAACAAACGAACTTACATTAAAGGGTGTGTCACATCAAATTGCATCACGGAAAAAACGCTGTAGAAATTCGCCCAGTAGACCGATCCTTTTGAAAATTTTAGACAGTAAAATAAAAACTATTAAACAATTTTTGGCATTTTCTTTTTATTCATACTTCGAGTCCAAGCCCGTATGCTCGCACCTTCCTCTTTACCCTGTTCATAATGTTCTGTACAACGTCAGGTTGTAGTTTTTTTTAACAGAAATCCATTTTCTCTTGAAGTCCGCCTCCGATTTGACAACTTTTGGGTTCTTCCGGAGGGCCTGCTTCATAATCGCCCAATATTTCTCTATTGGGCGAAGCTCCGGCACGTTGGGCGGGTTCATTTCCTTTGGCACGAAGGTGACCCCGTTGGCTTCGTACCACTCCAACACGTCCTTTGAATAGTGGCACGAAGCGAGATCCTGCCAGAAGATGGTCGGGCCCTCGTGCTGCTTCAATAGTGGTAGTAAGCGCTTCTGTAGGCACTCCTTAAGGTAAACCTGCCCGTTTACCGTGCCGGTCATCACGAAGGGGGCGCTCCGCTTTCCGCAAGAGCAGATCGCTTGCCACACCATGTACTTTTTGGCAAACTTGGATAGTTTCTGCTTGCGAATCTCCTCCGGAACGCTGAATTTGTCCTCTGCGGAGAAGAACAACAGGCCCGGCAGCTGACGAAAGTCCGCTTTGACGTAGGTTTCGTCGTCCATTACCAGGCAATGCGGCTTCGTCAGCATTTCGGTGTACAGCTTCCGGGCTCGCGTCTTCCCCACCATGTTTTGCCTTTCGTCGCGGTTAGGAGCCTTCTGAACCTTGTATGTACGCAGGCCCTCCCGCTGCTTGGTCCGCTGGACGAATGAACTTGACAAATTCAGCTTATTGGCGACATCCCGGACCGAACTTCTCGGATCACGTCTAAACTGCTTAACTACGCGCTTGTGATCTTTTTCACTGATGGAGCATCCATTTTTGCCGTTCTTCACCTTCCGGTCGATGGTTAGGTTCTCGAAGTATCGTTTTAGTACTCTGCTGACCGTGGATTGGATGATTCCCAGCATCTTACCGATGTCCCGATGTGACAACTCCGGATTCTCGAAATGAGTACACAGGATTATTTCACGACGCTCTTTTTCGTTCGACGACATTTTTCCAAATTTACGAAAAATTGACAGTGAAGCATGGCCAACGTGATTTATACACTCTTATCTGATTATAAGCGAAAGCTGAAGATATAATTCCTAAAAATTAAATTTCTACAGCGTTTTTTTCCGTGATGCAATTTAATGTGACACACCCTTTATTTTAACGAAACGAAGTTGATAATTTTAAGGCTCCCAGTGCCGACACTATGACTACTCTTGAGTTCTTTTTACCACATAAATGAAATAAATAAGTCACAATACCATTCTTATCTGTTAGAAAACAAACATTTGCAAGATTTCATGAGAGTTTTGGCTCAAATCATCATGAAACCATGAGTATTCTGAACATTTTTTTTGCTTTATAGTGGGGGCAAAATTGCGCACCGTACAGGGTAAAAGTGCGCACTTATTGAATTGTACTTCTGAGGTAACTTGTAACAAAAACCAGCGGGAGAAACATCATTACCAGAGTGTGTAGGCACCATCCAGTGGGGAGGAAGGGGGTGTTGTATGATGTTTTATGGGTAGAGATGGTTGGGTGTTATGGTCGAACATACCACGTGAAATATTTAGGGAGGGTGGAGACTGACAATATAAGATATCGGAAAATGTTCAACAAACAGAATTCTTTTCATTAACAAACTAGCTTACCAGGCGACCTTTGTCCCACCCACAATTGATATATTGATAGGAATCAATTCGAACACTCAAGTTCCCACATAAATTATTTTTATGTACGTAATCTATACTCGCGGTATATAATTGTTTTTTCGACATATAAACCTGATGCAGACAAAGATGCCTCAATACTGATACTAACTGTTTAAATCCGTTGCTCCGTTCTTGAGTTAAATCTTGAGGAACGGACATCAAATTATTTCTATTCATCAAGTCTATAAATATATAGTTACACTCACTTGATTTTTTTGAAACTCATTGTTGAAAAAAAAAAATTTTTTCCCTGTTGGATGTGAACCACTGCGTCCATTATTCTGAACTATTGTGGTATATCCCATTTTTTTTGTACTCCGCTTCAAGCTTACCTACTGCTTATTGATGAAGAAGTAGACTGAAAGCTATAGCGAGATAGGTGCCAATCAGGAATACTCTGTTTGATAAATTTTATAATCCTGATCGGCGACGCAGACCAAATTTCCTTGGGCTCCAGAATACCCTTATCAAGGTATTGAAGTCTGCGTCTAGTTAGAGCTCCACAATTACAGAGAAAATGTTCCGAGGTTTCGCTTTCGGTATTACAAAAACGACAAATATCATCTTGCACTAAACCTATGTTTTTGAGATGGTATTTACTCGGACAGTGTCCTGTTATAAGGCCTGTGATTGTGCCTAAGTCTTTCTTATTAAGACTCAGCAATTGTTGAGTAATTTTAATACTCGGCGTGATAAATTTTTTTGACTGGTTAAGTTGTACCGCCAACCAGTTGACTAACACTTCCCGGTCTTCTCAGTTCTCCAGCTCACCTTTCAACACACAGTCAGATATTCCACAGAATGGTTCTGGACCAGTGAAAGGTGAGCTTGAGCCGTTCCTGGCAAGTTGATCTGCTCGCACGTTTCCCTCTATTCCACAATGGCCAGGAATCCAGTACAGTTGTACCGAACTTATCCGACTTAGTTGCCGTAAGAGGAGAATGCATTCCCAGACAATTTTTGAGGAGCATTTAAAAGCATTTAGAGCTTTAAGTGCCGCTTAACTGTCTGAGAATATGCAGATGTTAGCATGTCTATATTTTCTTTTAAGGCAGACATTAGAGCATTCTATTATCGCAGCTATTTCTGCTTGAAAAACTGTTGGCCAGTTTCCCATAGCTACAGAGATTTTTGTTCTGGGACCATACACTGGGACCAGCACCTGTTCTGATTCCCATTTTTGACCCATCAGTGTAGAACATGATTGAACCATTACGAACACTGGGACCGCCTTCATCCCATATTGAACGAGAAGGTTCGATTACACTGTATGGAATGTCGTAGTTAGTCCTAGGTTCCATCCAATCACTGTTCATCTCTGAGGATGGTCCTACGGGTAAGAGATTCAGGATGCTCAAGTGACCAATTTTGTCTCCGTCTAGTATTTTTGACGTAGGACTACGTCTAACCGGAAGATATAGGGGGTGAAATGGAAATCTAGGCACTGAACAAGTAGGAAAAAATGCAAGATTTGGAACGCTTATAACTCGAGCATTTCTCAATAGATCGCAAAGGTTTTTGCATCAATTGATAGGAAATATATCTACGCATCTATCATAACGAATAACATTTCATTTTTCTTGAGATAAATAATTGAATAATTGTGTATTTCACAATTATTCAATTATTTATCTCAAGAAAAATGAGCATTGTCAAGCATTGTCAAAATGCACTATGTGCTCATTTTTGATTGGTCCATTATGTGCTCCTCAAATCGTACCGACCAAAACGGGCAACCAGAGCAGCAGCGAAATAGAATGAAGCACGATTGGAAAGGAAAAAGAAAAAAATGAACGAAACATTGGTCGCAGTCTCACACATGCGTAATTCTCGAGCCAGCCAGTCAGCTTAAAAATCCCCGCTCCGCTGCCGTAACGATCATTCTCATTCAAACCGTACACCACATCGGTTCGCATCACAACACATCAACAAACCAACCCAAGCAGCCATGTCTGGACATGGTAAAGGAGGAAAAGTGGAGGGAAAGGCAAAATCCCGCTCGAACCGTGTTGATCTGGAGTTCCCCGCAAAGGTAGCTAGGCCGAGCGCGTTAGTACCAGTGCACCAGTCCACCTAGCCGGCGTTATATAGTTTCGGCCGCCGAAGTGATCGAGTTAGCTGGCAAAGCTGCTCGCGACGATAAGAAAACCCGCATTCGGAACAGAACACATTCGGTTCGGTGGACATCAAGACAACAGGCAGTTGCAGCGAGTGGCGAGTGGCAAACGCAATCGCAAAACGGCATCAGGTAGCAGAAGAAAAAAGTTTGTTCTTTATACAAACTGCTTTGGTGGCAAATCCAGAACAAGGTGGCATCGAGGGCGTACGAAATGGTTTTTTTCAAAACCACGAGTACTAAGTTTTCTAAATTGGAACCATTCCATAAAACAAGGCGCTTTTCAGGGCCAATAAACCTTCCAAAAAAGAGTTTAGGAAATGCAGTTCAATGCTTTCTAAAACATATCCAAAATAATAATAAAACACAAATTGATTTTTTCATAATTTGTTTGCCAGGATATGATGAGTATGTGAATTTGGCAGTTGTTCTGAGCTTATTGATTTTCACCAATTCTTAAATTGCTTCTAGATTGAAAGTACAGTAATTTACACTTATCTCGACATTTAGCTAATTGGACGGACCTGTAATGCGACATATTTCGTTGGACATTTTTGTAAACATAGAGTTCGGGGTCCAATTATGACCCCACATTGAAAGTTGACACTGTATCACTGTCATCGCAAATGTTCAATTACAGGTTAAAATTACCTCCAATCCGATAATGAGTGGTGGTAATGCGACGTGCCATTGATTGTAATTTACTGTAAAATATGTCACAAACTGGATGGGAAGAAATTTTCCAACTGTGAAAGCTGTGGCGAGTGGCAAATGCAATCGCTAAACAGAAAGGTTTAGCCGAACAAGATGGGGATATCGAGTGATAACAAAACAATAAACTCTTTAGATTGAAGATAATTTTGTGATCCTGAAAAGGACCCTTTTTAGCCTGCGTGTGAATCCAACGAGCGAACAAATCGTAATGAATGTATTTTTTTGCCATCGCTCCCTTTTAACGCTCATTCGTTCGTCTCGTTGGACTCGCCCCTCTGGCTGAGTCTGCCTATTTGTCTCTATCCTGTGAGTGTGTACCGCTAGAGTATAAAACACGCGGACCCCAAAAAAATATCTTATTTTCTTTCAAACCGTATACCCGTGTGGTTGTACGTCATCGGCATCGTGGACGTAACAAAGGAGGACAAGTTAAGGGAAAGGCAAAGTCTCACTCGAACCGTGCAGGTCTCCAGTTCACTGTTGGTCGCATTCACTGATTGCTCCGCAAGGGTAACTAGGCCGAACGGATTGGTGCCGGAGCACCAGTATACCTAACAGCGATTATAGAGTTTCGGCCGTCGGAGTGCTCGAGTTGGCTTGCAAATCTGCTCACGACAATCAGAAAACCCGCATCAAGAACAGAGCAGCTTCGGTTCGGCGCTCATCAAGGCAACAATTAGTTTCAGTGAGTGGCAAAGTGTTTCTCCGGCACGTCGCATTAAATGTAATTTACTGAACAACATGTCACAAGCTGGATGGGAAGAAATTTTCCAACTGAGAAAGCTGTGGCGAGTGGCAAACGCAATAGCTAAACAGGAAGGTTTAACCGAACAAGATGGGAATATCGAGTGATAACAAAAACACACCACCAAAGGTTCTTTTTAGAACCATCAACATATTCATAAAAAGTAAACAGTAAACTAATCCATTTTTCAGGTAGAGGTAGGTATTCACGTAGGAGAAGAAAATAAAACAATATATTTAAAATATATATTTAACAAAAGCTGTCCCCTTTGTATAGTCCTACGTCACTCCGGTTATGTCCCCGACATTACCCACCCGTCTTTTTTTTCCATTGTTTAAGCTTTAGAGCGCTTTTCTTAGCCTCTAGCTGAACATGTTGGTTCAGAGGTAGCAAGTGAAGGATAGCCTCCAGTGCTCGAGGGTGTGCTTCGCATTGCTCCAGTAATTGCAATGCATGCTAGTCGTTGGAGTTTGTTTAGCTTTTTTGTAGCTACAGTCTCCTTGGTCTTTGGCCACCAGACTAATGAGGCATAGGTTATTCTAGGCCGCACAATGGCAGTGTAAACCCACATTACCATTTTTGGTTTAGGACCCCATGTTCTTCCTATCATTTTAGAACATGCCCATAGGGCTGTATTGGCCTTACTGATTATTGCATCTAAGTGCGCATTCCAGTTGAGTTTAGCAACTAGGATAACACCTAGATATTTCACTGAAGCGCTGCATTTTATTTCCACTCCCCCAAGATATAAAGACTGCAGATGCTGTTTTTTCTTTTTGGTGAATGGAACAATTGTTGTTTTTGAGGGATTTATGCTCAGACCTTCTGTGATACACCAAATTTGTGTAAGGTTTAAGGCCATCTGCATTCTGCTCGATATCACGTCGTCGAACTTGCCTCGTATCATTATGACTAGATCATCGGCGAAGCCCACAATTTCAACAAAACCTTTTGCCTCTAAACTTGTCAGAAGGTCGTCAACTACTAGTGACCAAAGGAGAGGTGATAGAACGCCTCCTTGTGGGCAACCCTTTGTTGCAATCACATAATTAGACGACCCGCCCAGCTCCGAGGTGATTTTTCTGTGTGTGAGCATGCCATGGATCCATTCGACTATACAGTTATCGAAGTGTCTTCTTCTCATTGCCTGTGCCATTGATAGATAAGAAGCATTATCAAAAGCACCTTCGATGTCAAGAAACGCACATAATGCGGTTTCTTTTGACAAGCAAGATTTTTCAATTTTTGTCACAAGCATGTGTAGTGCTGTTATTGTGGATTTGCCTGATTGGAAGGCAAACTGGTATTTGGATAGTGGGTATTTGGACATGAATACAGACTTTATGTATTCATATAATACTTTTTCCATAGTTTTCAACAGTATTGATGATAAACTAATTGGTCTGAAAGCCTTTGGAAGTGATTTGTCGCGTTTGCCCGCTTTTGGGATGAAAACAACTTTCACAAGTCTCCATATCGAAGGAATGTGCTCTAGTATCAGACTTGCCCTAAATATCTCGATTAGAGACGGAATTAGTTTTGATTCTCCATTTTGAATCAGGGCTGAAAAAATCCCATCTGCACCTGCAGATTTGTAAGGTAGAAAGGATCTCACCGCGTTTACTACTCTGGCCCTCGTGAAGACTAACCCAGCAACTATGTTAGCGACATCCTTTGCACTTTCGGGTCCTATGAGACGCCTTCGAGAGCATATTCTGTCGCCATTATAGCCCGGATTTGTATCCGAGTGGACAGATGTAGATCCCGGAAAGTGAGTCTTCATCAGTAAGTCTAGTACTTCTGAGGGGGTTTTTGTGAACGAACCGTCATCCTTTTTAAGCGATCCAAGCCCGTTCGAGTGGTCTTTTGCCAAAGTCTTGTTGAGTCTAGCAACGATTGGGGTATTTTCAATGCTTTCGCAGTTATATACCCAGGATTTTCGTTTAGATCGTCTCAGTTCTCTACTGTACTCTGTTAGGGCTCTCTTATATTGAGACCAGTCTGAGGTAATTTTTGCTCTGTTGAACAGTTTACGCGCCGTTTTGCGAAGCCGTTCGAGCCTTTTATTCCACCAAGGAACGTTTCTTGTCGAATAAACTTTTCTCAGTGGGCAATTACTGTTGTAGGCAGAGACTATCGTTTCATTTAAATCTTTTGTAGCTGATTCAAGCTGCTGAATCGACCTTATTTTCGAGTTTAGAGTTTTAGACTCGAGTTCTAGTGCATACCGATCCCAATTGGTTTTTTTGGGATCTCGGTATTCTCTATGAACTTCCATGCCACCATTCCATTCAAAAATAATGTGTCTATGATCAGACAAAGACGCCTCATCGGAAGTTATGGATATTTTCTTGAATAGCCGGGCTGCACAGCGTTAGATCTAAGACTTCTTGTCTGATAGCGTTAATGAAGGTTGGTTCATTCCCTTTGTTAGCAATATCTATGTTGTTTGACGAGAGAAATTCTAAAAGACACTCACCTCGGTAGTTGATATCCGTACTTGCCCACATGGTGTGATGAGCGTTGGCATCACATCCGATAATGAAGTCCTTGTTAATTTCCCTGCAGTAGTTTACAAACGCCGCTACCTCTCGTGGAGGAACCTCAGGAACGTCGCCTGGAAAGTAAGCCGACGCAATTACGATGTCGGCCCTTCCTTTGGCGGTAGGAACTTCCACTCTGATCGCGACGATGTCCCTTTGAATGAACTCTGTAATAGGAAAGCATTTAAAGTTTGCATTTACTAAAGGATGTGTCACATCAAATTGCATCACGGAAAAAACGCTGTAGAAATTCGCCCAGTAGACCGATCCTTTTGAAAATTTTAGACAGTAAAATAAAAACTATTAAACAATTTTTGGCATTTTCTTTTTATTCATACTTCGAGCCCAAGCCCGTATGCTCGCACCTTCCTCTTTACCCCGTCCATAATGTTCTGTACAACGTCAGGTTGTAGTTTTTTTTAACAGAAATCCATTTTCTCTTGAAGTCCGCCTCCGATTTGACAACTTTTGGGTTCTTCCGGAGGGCCTGCTTCATAATCGCCCTATATTTCTCTATTGGGCGAAGCTCCGGCACGTTGGGCGGGTTCATTTCCTTTGGCACGAAGGTGACCCCGTTGGCTTCGTACCACTCCAACACGTCCTTTGAATAGTGGCACGAAGCGAGATCCTGCCAGAAGATGGTCGAGCCCTCGTGCTGCTTCAATAGTGGTAGTAAGCGCTTCTGTAGGCACTCCTTAAGGTAAACCTACCCGTTTACCATGCCGGTCATCACGAAGGGGGCGCTCCGCTTTCCGCAAGAGCAGATCGCTTGCCACACCATGTACTTTTTGGCAAACTTGGATAGTTTTTACTTGCGAATCTCCTCCGGAACGCTGAATTTGTCCTCTGCGGAGAAGAACAACAGGCCCGGCAGCTGACGAAAGTCCGCTTTGACGTAGGTTTCGTCGTCCATTACCAGGCAATGCGGCTTCGTCAGCATTTCGGTGTACAGCTTCCGGGCTCGCGTCTTCCCCACCATGTTTTGCCTTTCGTCGCGGTTAGGAGCCTTCTGAACCTTGTATGTACGCAGGCCCTCCCGCTGCTTGGTCCGCTGGACGAATGAACTTGACAAATTCAGCTTATTGGCGACAGCCCGGACCGAACTTCTCGGATCACGTCTAAACTGCTTAACTACGCGCTTGTGATCTTTTTCACTGACGGAGCATCCATTTTTGCCGTTCTTCACCTTCCGGTCGATGGTTAGGTTCTCGAAGTATCGTTTTAGTACTCTGCTGACCGTGGATTGGATGATTCCCAGCATCTTACCAGTTTTCCGATGTGACAACTCCGGATTCTCGAAATGAGTGCACAGGATTATTTCACGACGCTCTTTTTCGTTCGACGACATTTTTCCAAATTTACGAAAAAATGACAGTGAAGCATGGCCAACGTGATCTATACACTCTTATCTGATTATAAGCGAAAGCTGAAGATATAATTCCTAAACATTAAATTTCTACAGCGTTTTTTCCGTGATGCAATTTGATGTGACACACCCTTTAAGACAGCAGCTCTTGGGGAGTCATGCTTGTCATCATAGAACAACTTACATGAACCTGTTTGAATACCTAGTATTCTTCCTTTGTGAACCCAAGGCTCTTGTATAAGAGCTAGATCCACAGCGTCTTTTGTAAACCTCCTGGATAGCACGCTCGACGCTGCTTTGGCGTGGTGGAGGTTTATTTGCAGAACTTTGGTGTTCTGCATTAGGTTGGGTTATCTGATCTGGTGGTTCATTTGGGAGGATCGGAGTCCCATCTGTTTTTTTGAAAATCAGGTCAGGTTTTTTGCTTGTTCCAGCTTCCGTATTCGTATTGGATCTGGGATGGGTTTGAAGAAACTCACCTTTTTTTACTTGGCACAATCGAGGTTCTCAACCTGTTTGCGATTTTTTTTTTCCAAAATATATATTTTTATCAAGGCTCATATGGCGTTAGCCTCACGGGGCCGGGAGTTCAATACTTTGACAATTTTTCTTATTATCTATGTTAGTAATATGTAACGGATTACTCGCGGTTGGCTCGAGGTTAGTATTACAAGTGTTTTCGTAATTCGGATGTTGCTGTCTCCAATGCTCTGTACGTGTGCCCGGGATACTTCCTATTGGGATGCAGCTGACCCTTAATCAGCAACGCCCCCCTAGTCTGTACCTCATATCTAGCGTGGTGCGTCTTTCTCGACTCGAGGAATCCAGGATAGAATGGTCACTAACCGGCGCAATCATCAGTTCATGTAGAGTTGTTATGAGCGATACAACCTTTGGCTCTTGTTGAATGATCAGTGGACTGCACAACCTTTGGCCCGTGTATCTGTAAAGAGTGTGTGTATGTATTGCCGCGACTAAGTAAAAGTTTATCGATCGGATAGGAGGGATATAAAACGGGGACACAACGAAGGAAACATCATTAAACGTTGACATCGGCGTTCCTGAGGAACAGGTATAGATGAAGCAGAAGATCAGGATCACGGCTACCTAAGATATCCCGGACGGGGATCTCCGATTGTCTGCCTTGTGCTCTCAGTGCTCTAGAGAGCTGAGAGCGAGCAGTATGGAACCGGATACACGACCATACAACATGCTCGATGTCGTGGTAGCCATCGCCACAATCACAAAGATTGTTTGCTGCGAGCCCAATGCGATAGAGATGCGCGTTTAGGTTGTAGTGATTGGACATAAGCCGAGATATCACGCGAATGAAATCACGACCTACATTCAATCCCTTGAACCATGCACTCGTCGAGACCTTAGGGATAATCGTGTGTAACCAACGACCGAACTCATCTCCACTCCACATGCGCTGCCAACTTACGAGCGTGTACTGACGAGGAATGTGGAAAAATTCATTATAAGTAATTTGCCTTTCAAAAAGTGTGCCTTCTAAAGCGCCCACCTTAGCTAGCGAGTCCGCTTTCTCATTCCCCGGAATCGAGCAATGAGAGGGAACCCAATCTTGAATAATTTTTCGACCAAAACACTCAATAGTTGTCTTATTCTAGTTAGGAAATAAGATGAGCGTTTATCAACCTTCATTGAGCGGATTGCCTCTATTGAGCTGAGACTGTCTGAAAAAATAAAATAGTGGTCGATGGGCAATGTTTCAATGATCCCCAGTGCGTAGTATATCGCACCCAGTTCAGCGACATACACGGAACAAGGATCTTTGAGTTTGAGTTTGGCACTGGAATTTTCATTGAAGATGCCGAAGCCAGTGGAACCTGTTTGCGATAACCGTTGAGTTTGTACCGCTTGGGCCGGGAATACTCAGGATGCCAAGCTTCTTGTTTTTCGGAGAAGCTTCACGAGGGCGCTTTGGTTTGCCAGAAACCCTTCTGACGACTTCGTGAGCATTTTGTGTTTCCACTATTTTGGAGTCACTAGTCTCCTGGGTTTTTGGATTTTTTAGGTTCCCCGTTTTTTGGCCCCAGATCTCCTTTGAATACACCGGAGCTTTTATGGATTATAGCTTGGCGCTGCTTTGGATTTGTTTTCCTCAGCTTAGTTTCGCCAAATCGGAAGTTCATGTTGAAGTTTGTGCTAGTTAGTTGACGCATCGTAGCTTCGTCGACTGTTAGCGTCCAGTCCGCGTGAATTTCGTTGGGATTGGATCTCTTTAGTATTCGCCATTTGTCGGTGGAGAGATTTTCATTTTGACTCTCAATGAGGCTTTTGAGTCTCTCGTCGCTGAATGTTGCGCTTTGTGGGAAAAAGGCATGGAGAATTTCTGGACGCGGAATATTTTTGGCGTCTAGAGCAACCAGTTTGATGTTGTCGTCTAAGATTATCCCGGGAACCACTTTCTTCAACCATTCCGAAGTTTGATGATCTTTGCACGAAAGGATTAGATAACCTGACTTATACGAGCAATTGAAAAATTTGGGCTTAACCGGCTCGTTTCTTTGTTGCTCTATTGCAGTGAGTAGAGCATTCTGGATGGAATCTAACTGAGCCGTAGTAAGATCGGTGTTGGGATAGTCCTCCGGGAGTATTCCAACTTTGATCTGTTCCAAAGCTTCCTTGAAGGAGATTCCAGTTTCAACAGAAGTTATTGTGGAGTCTTTGTTTTGAAGAGTGTTTTGGGCATCTTTTTTTTGCTCATTCAACCCCGCTCTTTTACGGGGGCAGAGATTTTGTTTAGATTTTTTGAGAATCGGTTTATCGTCACTACTAGGTAGTTCCGATCCTCGGGGGCGTTTTGCTGGTACAGAGATGTGCTGACTCAGTGCTTGCTGCCGAGCTTCCTTTGCAGGGATCCCAGCTGCGACCAAGTTCTTCAGCCTCCTTCTCTGACCCTTGGTGAGGTTTTTCTTCCACGAAGAGTGGACCTCATCTGAATCTAGCACTTTAGGTTCAGTTTTTGTAGTGACGTTACTTTCGTCACTTTCATCCTCTAGCGACTCACAACGAGTCGGGGTGTTGAGGATGGAAGAGGAGCAGGACTGAACATCCGCAGGTGCGTCGCTCAGTACTTCATCCTCTTCGACATTCATAGAGTCGATCTCTATGACGAATTTTTCCGACAGAGAGAGGCTGCCGGAACCCGGAAGATTTTTGTTATTTGTTGAATTATTCATGAAATTCCCACGAGTTGCGCGGTAAAGAAGGTCAACTGCATCAGTAACCCGCATAATGCAGAGGGGGCAGACGATACTGTGGAGGGTGCCCTGGTACTCCACAGGCTCCGTTAGAGGCAGGGTATTTGATTAAAACCCCCCCAACCATTCATCCCTCAGCATGGGTCGCGTCACACCTTGGATTAGGGATTTATCCATTACTTTCTTTCCATAATAACCATGGATAACAGCTATTACAACCATCCTACTTTTAGGGGCTTTGGACACACTGCTCTGGTTCTCAATAGTTTCAGGTTCTTATACGGACATGCTATTATCGAGATAATTTCAGGTTCTTATAAGGACATGCCATTATCGAGATCCGCCATTCGCAGGCGGAGTTGTTGAAAAAATACAATATTTATTAAAAAATTATTGTGAAAACATAAACATAAACAAAAAAACATAACCGTTATTGAATTGAATGCATGGTGAAAATGAAAACATTTTTCATTTGAAATTCATTTTGAAATATTTTTAAGCAATCCTCATCTTGAATTTCGGTTCTGAGGATTCCGACGCTTTGCCTTGAAGCGCTGCTTCGTTGCGCTGTTGTGGGGTTCGAAGAGACAGACGATGGTTCCTCATGAAGCTAGAAGCTCAATTTATTCCTGACAGTTTTGCAACTTTGTTGAATTCGCGTTGGAGGATGTTGGTTTCCGCAAAATCAAGCGCCAGGCGCCGCAAATCTTTGAGAGTCATACCATAGAAAGCTTTGTCCAGTGCTCTGCAGTGGTCTGCCAGATCCTCAGACTACTCACTCGTAAATTCTGAACCGCCCTAGGTCGTCTCTGCCACATCCCAGCAGAAGTAGAAATGTCAATAAAAGAAGATTCAAATCATAAAACACTTATTGATATGAGCCTCTTCCTCAGAGCTGATTCAGAAATACCGAGGTCTGTTGCAATCCGACGTTTCGAGACTCCCTCCCGAAGTCTATATCGGGCCATTTCAGCATTTCTGGAATGCATTTCTTCGAATCAGTTTCTTCTTGTGGGTCCCGTTAAAAATATGGTTGAAAGTATTTTATAAATTTTTTTGAGAGCAAAACGCTGGTGCGAACTTTTGCCCCACAAACAATTTTTGAACTAATCGAATTTTTGAAATAAAAAGCTCTTGAAATTTTTCACGCAACGGTTTTGTGAGAGTATTAGTGTTTATACGCTTTATGTGCATCTTACATAAAGCAAGGCAATAAGAAATGTACTATCAGGTGAAATACGTGACCAATGCCAATACGTGAAAACCAATGTCATGTAGTCATGTAGCTGCGGATTTTCGAATACCACTCAAATTATCGAGAAATGCAATATTTCAGACGTTTGTGATCAACTTCTCTCTCCCTCTCGCTCAGGTAAACACCCCTTCTTCTGTTTTCCACCATTCTGTCTTTACTGTCCAAACATTTGTACCTTGTACCATAGACTCGTCTTGCATCCGTCTAGAAAAATATAATAATGGCAGCTAGTGAAGCCGTCGAATGCCGCTGAATATGTTTTACATCAAGCTCCTGCTGCGACTTGTCATTCCGAAAATCGCGCGGAAGGCCGTCTAGTGTGTTTCCACGCTAAGACGAGTATATGAATTGCCCAAGAGAAGAACAATATATTCACGATATCCATGTATATGTACAAAGTCTTTGTGAATTACAACTACCATTACAGCATCATTAAATTAACCTGCTTGTGCTGCACCAGAAAGCTGTGATCCTAAGGGTGCTCAAACACACTATGACCGAAGCCAAATATTTGACACCTTTTGGCAGATAAAATTTGGTCACACAACATGACAAGCAAATATTCAGCTATTGGATACCTAAAAAAAATATTCGGTCTTTTCTTCGAACCCGTCGGTACATGGTTGGGTTACCTTAAATAATTCAGTCGATTTTTTTCCATGTTCGATGTCTGACATTGTTTCTCACTGTTGATAATTTAAGAGTGGCAAACAAAATAGTGTTTGTACAAATTTCCAAACAAACTCTATCAAAAAATGTCAAATATTTGACCTCCGGACAAACAGTGTACGGCACGCCTTAACGAAATTTTCGCATTTCCATAGGATTATTGTACAAATTTATTTGACCATAGTATTATATACGGTCTGATATAGTAAATAACCTTTCCAATCATAGTAAATCAACGTACGACAATAACGAGTTGCTCAAATGTCGCAGTACTAATTACAGATAAACATGAACACCCCTGCATTTTCATGTGCTGGAATACTATTTAATAAACGTTTAACAAACTAATTCAGCAACACGCAAGATAATATTATCATTGAAAATAATAATTTTTTTTTTTCATTGTTTTGGTTAATTCTCTATAATCATTTCCTATCATACCAAATAAAATTCAAAATTCGAAATATGTGTAAACAACAAAAATCAACGGATGGACGAAAATGAATCACACAAATCCAACGCATCGTCCTGATATTACTGATATTACGCCTCCCAACGCACTCTTCCATCAGTACGTAGTTAAATGTGTGATAGTTGCAATAAAAACCATTGGCAACATTATGCTTGTGACATACCTACTTCAATTTATGTTCGCTGTCATTGGAGTACAATTATTCAAGGTAATTCCATTTTTTTCTAGTCTAAGCATTATTATTTTCGTTTATGATTTAAGCACTGATGGAAATGTAACAGTAGTATTAGTGAAATAGATTTTAGTATTCTGTTACCTTATGTTATTTGTAGCGAGTAGAATTTTTAGGAACGTAAATTTCAACAAACATTATTAAGGACGTCATTTATCACTAGTTGTGTAGAGTAGAATTTGCGAATCACTATCAGTTATTGACGAAGACACCAATAGACTCGACTCGTCTCCCAACAAATAAAACATCTAGACAATGTGTACAATATATTATTCTATATATTACTCTGTTAACTGTTCATATGGTTACATCTATTCATGGTGTTAAGTATTTATCTCGTAACACAGCTTAACCCTGAATGGATAAAAATATTGCCAAAACTCCCCAATCTTGTAAGTTCCTAATATCGAGTGTATTATAACATAACAAATTCTCTATGAGTTTCCTTTTTCATAATTTGTTAATAAGGACTTTTGTGCAAATTTCGGAAATTGGTCACATATATGTCAGAAGAAGGTGTCGTATACGTGAGTCCTTTTCTATTGATGAAAGTGGCATTCGCTCGAGGGTAAATACCTTCAATTTACCGGCTTAGAGTAAACGGATGTTCAAAAAAACACAAATATCAAAGATGTATGTTGCGAACATACATATCCATTTTACATATCGTTTCACACTTATTGACCAAAACCTTAGGAGGAAGAATTATTAAAACCATCAGCTTCTTGTACAACGGTATGATTAGCACTGAATTGTAGTACTTGGAATATACTTGTCCGAAAGATACCGTATATTGTATGATGAATATATTCAAAACAGATGTGGTGGCGCTTCCAAAATGCATTGGAACCCTGAAAAAGTTCCCGCTGTTTTCCAACATATAACACATCGTGAACTTCAAACGTGAGTTGCACATCAACAATGAACTATTGTAAGCAAACTTGAAGCTCAGTCTAACAGTGTAAACAATTTTCTTATATAGTTAAGCCTGTCACCTTTTGTGCCTTCCATCTTTATAAAGATGCCAGTAATGAGACGAATAGTCAATAGCATAAAGACTGCGAATATTAGCACATATTTTTCAACATATCCATCTCTTATTCAAAACCTAAATTTCTTACGATCTATATGCTTGTACGTAGGTGATTATTCAGTAAACAATTCGTTAACCTGTTTTAGATATCTCACGATAACCACCACGTTATTCAACCGCTGTATCGCGTGGAGCTCTTCCCAAAACATGGAAATAATATTAAGCATCCCCTGTGTTCAGAATATGGTATACGAAAATTGTTAAAAAAATTTAGTGCGTTTGCTTGTTTATGCATTATTTTCCAGCTTTTCGAGATCATCATACCCTATTTCATCAAATGCATTTGTAGTATGGCAAAACATTTCATAACGTTTCAGATCCCTAGTTTTAATTGCGCTGTTTCTGAATAGTACATATACAATTCGGCTTGTCGACGACACGTTATTGAAAAGTTTTACAGTTTAATTTTTGAGTTCAGTGATAGAATGTTAACGTTGTTATAATTTAATTAATTATCATGGTTTCTAGTAATTGTGAGTTTAACTCAACATACGCAAATTTCAGCCGGTCTGTTGTTCGTTGGAATTTTTGGCGTTTTGGCGTCGTTAGTCTTTTCCAGAATGGGAATAAAAGTATGTAGGAGAAATCAGGGTAAAACCGACACCCCCTGATTTTTATAGTTAGAAGCAATTTTTTGCAAATTTTACGATGTTCCCTGTACACACCTGTCTTTTCTTACGTTTCGAGTTACCCTACAGCTGCAGAAGTCGCTTTTTTTTATTAAATCGTTAATTTTTACAGGCTCAGTTACATAAGTTTAAAGGAGCCAAACTCCTATTTGTATAGTTACAAGTATATATAAACATTTTTTATTAATTCTAATGTTAATGAAGTAGAGAACCGATTACTCGCGGCTTGCTCGAGTTTAGAAGGGTGACATTTTGTTTCAGGAAAAGGATGGGATATAAGGATATGTTGACAATGTTCACACTCACATTCGCACTCACATTCATCATACTCAATTCTTAAGCCTATCTTATATCTAACATGTATTTACATTTCACCTTATTCTACTGTTAGTAAGAAGGGATTTGATTTCTCGCGAAGGAAAAGGAAAAGGAGAATATAAGGATATAAGGACAATCACACACGAAGATCGATAGCTTTTAGGAAGACATATATTTGGGACATGTAATCAAGGTCTAACCGAGCCAACACATCTCTCACCGGCACGCACATTGGGCTGCCTTCCTCTAGCCCGAAGAGAGTTTTCTAAATTCGATCTGGCAACAAGATACTCCTCGCACGACCAAACAACGTGTTCGATGTCGTGGTAACCTTGGCCACAAGCACAGATATTGCCATCGGCAAGATTAAAACGAAAGAGTAGCGCGTCTAACGAACAGTGATTGGACATGAGTCGAGAGAAGGTGCGAATAAAGTCCCGACTTAAGTCCAGACTTTTGAACCATGGTTTGAGACTAACCTTAGGGATAATCGAGTGAAACCACCGGCCCAATTCATCATCAAGCGATTTGACGCTGATAAATATCGCCTTCAATTGCACCTACCTTTGCCAATGAGTCAGCCCTCTCGTTACCCGGAATTGAGCAATGTGAAGGGACCCAGACAAAGGTAATGACATAACAGCGTCTGGTTAAAGCACTCAAATTTTCTCGTATTCTCTCAAGGAAGTACGGCGAGTGCTTTTCCGGCCTCACTGAACGGATAGCTTCGACAGAGCTAAGACTATCCGTTACAATGTAATAGTGTTCAACAGGTCGTGAGGCGACGCTGTCCAGCGCTCAATGTATTGCTGCCAATTCAGCAATATACACAGAGCAAGGATTCTGAAGACTGTGGGAGGTGCTAAAAATTTCGTTGAACACTCCAAATCCTGTGGACTCATTCATAGAGGACCCATCAGTAAAGTACATATTATCACAATTGACACGCCCATACTTTGCATTGAAGATCGTAGGAATGATCCCCGATCGATGATAATCTGGAATTCCATGGATTTTCTCCTTCATGAACAGATCAAAATGTACAGAGGAATTGATGTAGTCAGGAAAACAAACACGGTTGGGAGTATACGAAGAAGGATCAACCTGCATGGAGATGAATTCATGATATGAGCTCATGAATCCTGAATGAAAATTTAGCTCGATAAGCTGCTCAAAATTTCCGATCACCAATGGGTTCATAACCTTACACCGAATGAGGAACCGAAGAGATAATAAATTGAAGCGATCTTTTAGTGGGAGTACGCCTGCCAAAACCTCGAGACTCATGGTATGCGTTGATGGCATACATCCCAACGCAATACGGAGACAAAGATACTGAATTCGCTCAAGTTTAATGAGATGTGTTTTGGCAGCTGATTGAAAACAGAAACTGCCATACTCCATCACTGAGAGAATAGTTGTTCGATACAACATTATAAGATCTTCGGGATGGGCTCCCCACCATGTGCCGGTAATTGTACGGAGAAAGTTTATTCTTTGTTGGCATTTTTTACTCAGATACCTAATATGGGCCCCCCAAGTACATTTGGAGTCGAACCAGACCCCAAGATACTTGAATGACATAGCATGAGTGATCGGTTTACCCAAAAGTTGAAGCTTTGGTTTTGCTGGTCTATGCTTCCTAGAAAAAACCACCATCTCTGTTTTCTCCGTGGAGAATTCGATCCCTAGCCCAATGGCCCAGATGGAAAAATTGTTCAAAGTATCTTGTAAGGGTCCTTGCAGGTCGGATTCATTTGATCCTACGACAGACACCACTCCATCATCTGCAAGTTGTCTTAGGCTGCAATTTTGTGTAAGACAATTGTCGATGTCGCTTACATAGAAGTTGTACAAAAGGGGGCTTAAACATGAGCCCTGGGGGAGGCCCATGTAGGAGACCCGATTTACTGTCGAATCCCCGTGAGAAAAATTCAACTGTTTCTCACAAAGCAAGTTATGTAACATATTATTCAACAGAGGCGGCAGACCTCGAGAGTGTAATTTGTCTGACAAAACCTCTATTGAAACAAAATCAAAGGCCCCCTTTATGTCCAAGAATACTGAAGCCATTTGTTTTTTTTTCGGCGTAAGCCATTTGAATTTCTGAAGAAAGCAACGCAAGACAATCATTCGTCCCCTTGCCCCTGCGGAACCCATATTGTGTATCTGAGAGTAAGCCATTCGTTTCAACCCAATGATCAAGGCGAAACAAGATCATTTTCTCCAACAATTTCCGTATACAAGACAGCATTGCTATTGGGCGGCACGAATTGAAGTCGGACGCGGGTTTTCCGGGTTTTTGAATAGCTATAATTCGCACTTGTCTCCAATCATCTGGAACAATATTATGCTCCAGAAACCGATTGAATAAATTCAACAAGCGATGTTTCGCCACATCAGGGAGGTTTTTTAACAAGTTGCACTTAATTCTATCCGTTCCTGGAGCAGAATTGTTACAAGAAAGGAGAGCAAGAGAGAATTCTACCATCGAAAACTCGGAATCAAGATCGCACCTATCTTGTGGTATATCTCGAATAATTCTTTGCACTGGAGCGGAATCGGGACAAACCTTCCGTGCAAAATTCAAAATCCATCGATGTGAATATTCTTCGCTTTCATTCGATGAAGAGCGATTTCTCATGTTTCGAGCCACTTTCCATAATTTTTTCATTGACGTTTCTCGTGACAAACCTCCCACGAAATTTCGCCAATAAGCACGTTTTTGCCCTTTGATCAAGTTTTTAAATTGATTTTCAAGGTCCAAATACGTTTGAAAATTCTCAATGGTTCCACGTTTCCGAAAGGCTTTAAATGCGTTCGATTTATCCTGATAAAGCTTGGAACATTGGCTATCCCACCATGGATTGGGAGGCCTTTGACGAAAAGTGGAGCCTGGGATGGGTTTCGTTTGAGCGCGAACCGCGCTGTCATATATCAAACGAGAAAGGAAGTTATACTCCTCCAATGGAGGCAAACCATCTCTGGAATTGATGGCTAGAGCAATTGCGTCCGCATATTTTTTCCAGTCAATGTGTCTTGTGAGGTCATATGTCATGTTTATAGATTCAGAAGAATTCGAACCAATGGTGATGGAAATTTTGATTAGCATGTGGTCACTGCCGTTGGGGTCCTGGATTACATTCCACTTGCAATCTAACGATAGTGAATTCGAGCAAAGCGAGAGGTCAAGAGCACTTGGGTTAGCAGGAGGTTTAGGTACACGTGTTGTTTCCCCAGTGTTCAAAACGGTCATATTGAAGCTGTTACAAAGATCATATATCAACAATGAACGATTGTCGTCGTACTGTTCCCCCCAGGCAGTTCCGTGAGAGTTGAAGTATCCCAAGATCAATCGTGGCTCAGGAAGGAGTGAGCACATGTCAACAAGTTGATTGCGGCTAACCGCAGCTCTCGGAGGCCAATACAAGCTGACAATACAGAGGTCTTTGCCTCTGATGTTTGCATGACAAGCAACAGCTTCGATCCCTCCAATAGGTGGAAGGTCAATTCGAAAAAATGAGTGGCACTTATTGATACCCAATAGCACCCCTCCGTATCTGTCATCACGGTCCAAGCGTATGATATTAAAATCGTGGAAAGAGAGATCATCTCGCGAAGAAAGCCAAGTTTCGGACAGAGCAAAAACATCACAATTGAAGTTATGAATTAAAAATTTGAATGTATCCAATTTAGGGATAAGACTACGACAATTCCACTGTAAAACAGTGATATCTCCGACCTCTCTATTTGAATTAGACATCAAGAGAGATAATCATTGCAAGGAGGGGCCATGTTTGCATCAATTGTTGCAAAATTGTCTTTAATACTGGAAGCATTGAGATGACAATGGTTCTGATGGAGTCGGAAACATTAAAACACTTGAAGATTTGATCCAAAAGGTCAGACAACTTTATAAATCCCGATTGGGAAGTTGAACTGGACGGAAAAATAGGGACAGTTGGGGTTTTTGATGTCCCCTCGAGTGCTGGGCCATTCGAAGGTGAACTATTCCCACGGAAGCCAGGAGGAACCTGATTTTGCTTGTCCGCTGCACTCGATTTTTTAGACATGCTAACAGGGGGTATCACCGGAGGGGCTTGTCCTTGAACTTTGGGAGTGGTCACATTTTTGCGCCGGGGATTCCCTTAGAAAATGAACGGTGTGCCCCCGTTAGCTGTGTCCGCTTCTATTTCGTCAACGGGCAACGTGGCGAAGACATTTTGTGTGTTGATTGGTTGTTGTTGTTGGGCCAGTGGAGAAGCGCCCTTTAAAATATCCGCAAAAGAGCGTTTCGAGCGTTCCTTCAAAGAGCGCTTCTGTTTCTCCCAGCGACTCTTGTAAGTTTCACAAACTGAGAGCTCGTGTGGGGATCCCCCGCAATATGGACATTTATGCTCAGTCGCACTGCAGGATTTCCCCTCATGTTGCTCTCCGCAAGTGGTACAGCGCTCCTTGTTGTCACAATAATCTGAAGTGTGACCAACTGACTTGCATTTTTGGCAAGTCATGGGCTTTGGCACGAAGAGTCGCACAGGCAATCTCAATTTGCCCACAATGACGTAGTCAGGTAGAGCGGAACCAGCAAAAGTTACTCGAAACGAGTCTGACGGCGTGAATTTAGTTTTTCCCTCTTCTTGGGATACTTTTCCTAGTTGGCGGCTGTCCAAAATTTTAACACCCACCAACGGGAGTCTTTTAAATTTACCAACTCCTTCTTTTATCATTTCGCACGTCAGACCAGTTTCGGTTACCACCCCCGAGATTTCTACGTCATGGGAGGGCACGTAGACGCGATACTCTAGGGAGAATCTCTCGTCGATCACAATTGCATTCGCGTGTTTCCGATCACTCACGACAACACGCAGTTTGTTCGGTCTAACCTTAGAGATTTCGACCACGGAGGAATATAATCTTGCTAGATCTTTCGAAACCTGAATGACATTAATTGACTTTGGTTTAGGCCGGAAAAAAACAACCCATGGACCAGCTCCAAGTGCATCGTCTGGATAGACCTTGACACGAGGAGAGGAAACAACTGAGGGGGAGGACGAGGTCGATTGTTGAACGGGAGCGGGATCAGTAGGGCTGGGAGGCAAGTTCGGTAGTAGAGCGGAAGCGGGAGCGGGAGATTGAGGGGGCGAAGAGGAAAAGTTTGCCAATTTTCTTGAGGGGGGCTTGTTAAGGTAGATTACCTCTTTCTCTGAAGAGTCATCTTCTGAGGGGGGAACGCGTCTAAGCGACTTCCCAGCCCCCGTTGTAGCTAGTGAGGAGGAAACAGTAGTTTCAATCTCCATGTCAACATGACCTTCTGCCATTACGGCGGATATAAAATAATATAATTTTTATTTTTTTTGTATTTCTAAACCTAATATATATTATACCTAAATCGCACACCAATGCGAATGAAATGAAACGGTGTCCCAATCGAACCGCGTGGCAATCGCTCGGCACAGATGCAACGGTATATCGCACCACAACACGATGATGGAATCGATGACGATGCTAAAGCACACACAGCGATGATACGGCACACGCACCGCGTCCGCCGTGGAGGACTTCTTCCTCACGCTGGTAGTGATTACTGCTCTCCTCACTCGCGCAATAAAGAGAACCCCGTTAGGGCGAAATAACTTCACCAGCCACGAACTGATAACGGTATAATCTCCACTCTATAATAGACGCGAACAAATTTGTGACCGATGTCTTCGGACTGCGCGAGCTGAATGAGAAGTCGCTTTGCTGTTTTAACAAACAACAAAACAGAACCGGTCAGTAAACAGGAGTTAGGCCGTGTAAAATTTCGCTAGTGGAATTTAAGTGTTTTTATCGGAAAACAGAGCTTCAACGCTCACCAGCACATCTCCCGTAGATGCTCACCCAAGCTGGGACATAAACATAAGTGCTGACTGAGATTTCTAGACCGGAATTCAGCGGAGAGAGCTGTGGGGCAATTGAGTTTGTTTACTTTACTATTCAAAATCTGAGTAATCCAATTACACACAATTTGCAACTAATACACCCCGTCCCCCCTTTTAAATCATCATCTTCTTCTTCTTCTTCTTCAATGGCACTAACGTTCCTAGAGGAACTTCGCCGTCTCAGCGTAGTATTACTTGCGTCATTTTTTATTAGTACTTAGTTGAGATTTCTATGCCAAAAACACGCCTTGAATGCATTCTGAATGGCAAGCTCTAGAATACGCGTGATCACAGTGCAAGTCGGAGGAAATTTCTTTGACGAAAAATTCCCCCGACCAGAACGGGAATCGAACCCGAACACCCGGCATGTTAGTTATGACGCTAACCACTCGGCCACGGGAGCACCTCTTAAATCATCCAAATAGTATATAGACAGCCTCTTGATACCTCTATTGTTACAAGTTTACATTCTTTTCTCTAAAGGTGTCGTCGGTGAGGTGAACGTCGCTACCAGATGCGACACTGTACCACTGTCTTCGCGGATGTCCAATTACAGGTCAAAATCGGCTCCAATGCGACACTAAGCGGTGCCTCGGCATGTCGTATTAAATGTAAATTATTGTAATAAATTCTCCCACGGATCTCTTGATCGTTTGGCCTACTACACACTATTCAACCTGAGTTGGAAGGCATCTTCACGAATATGGCAAATGAATTGAGAGCATGTGTAATCAAATTGAGCATACACATTGGGCAATTGGCAAACTTTGGTTGGATAAACTTTTTCGACAACAAAATAACACGAACAACAAAAATCGTACAGAATTCGCAAAAAAACACGATTTTGAAATCCACTTACGTTGAATAAAAATGAAACTATCGGTCTTCCACGTCGACGGCATTGAGCTTCGTATGCCATTCGTGTGTCATTCGGAGGCGGAAAGCAGTTTCAAAATGAAAATTGTAAATAAGATAGAGTGGCCCCTGAGGCACTCCAGATATGTTTATGAACGACTCGGACTCATGTGACCCTATTCTCACACACAAAGCTCGATTCTTCAGTTATGACTCGAACCACTTGACAAAACCAAGGGCTACGCCACATTTCGCTAGTTTTTCGAGAAGGATTTGATACAAACAAATTTGATACAAAGGATTTGGGTACAAACCATGCTGATTCGTTGAGATGTACTGCTTGAAACTGGCAAAAGCGATCTCAAACAGCTTCGAGCAGGCGCAAAGAGAAGTAATGCCGCGATAATTTTTAGCATCTCGTTTATCTCCTTTCTTGTGGATGGGGAATAGGTACGAGTTTTTCCAGCTCGAGGGAAACACACGTTGCTGCAGTGATCGATTAAAAAGTTTCGTCAGCGGAGAGGCCAGTGCAGAACTGGAGCATACGAGAATTTAAGCTTTTGAACTGCTTTGACTACATTCTGTTCAGATATTTCGAACATTTCAACGCTATATACATCATATACTGTTCAGGTTGAGCTGTATAACCGTTGAAAGCGCGTTTGAACTGTCGTGCAAATAGTTCGCATTTTCCACTGATCGAGTCAGCAGAAAATTCGTCAAGATACATTGATGTCGGGAGACCGTTTTAATTTCGCTTCGAGTCGACGAACGACCAGAACTGTTTAGGATTCACACGTAGGCTCTCCTCAATACGAATCTTGTATCTGGCATAAAAAAATCCATTGTATCTCCCGTACTCCTGGCCCAATTGAACTGCAGCTTCGAGTGTTGAGAACGTTGACTGCAGTAGGAACATAGAGCAGCAGATCGACGACGTTTCAGCAAGCGTAAACGGTTGTTTGACCATGGCGGTTTACACGGAGGAGACTTCAAAGGAACGTTTGCTGTAATCGCCTGAAGTACAGCATTGGAGAAGAATTCGACGACTCTATCGGTATCTCGAATCGTGTCCAGAGTATTCCAGTCGACCACCAGTAATGCTGCACACAAATGCTCAAAGTTGGCCCGTTTGAAATCGAAACCAGGATCGTTACGTTCTGTTTCGTATGTTACAGCCGTTGGATATGCAACGATTAGCTCAAATGTAAGGTGACGAGGATCAATCCTAGAGAGCGCTTCGATGGATTCGCTAATCTGGTAACCATGTAGCACAACGAGGACAAGATCGAGAGTCCAGTTCTCTGCATTCTCCGAGCTGTTAACTTGGAACAAGCCGTGGAATCAGAAACCATCCAGAAATGAGCAGCTGTCAGCACACGGTCGAGAGCGATTCAGATCAACTGACACGTAGCCATCCTCGTTAACAGCCCAGTGCACATCACAGAGATTATAATCACCAAACTGCAGTGCAATGTCGTTAGGAGAGAGATTCGAATGGATTGCGCCAATTGAATCGATGTGTTTACGAATAGCAGAGATGTCATTCTTTCTACTTGGTGGAAAATAGAGAACTCCAATACTAACGGTTCTATCCATGGATTCAATCCTAATCCAGAGGTGTTCAAGCGTATCGTCGACCGGTGTTTGATCTATACAGGAGCTGTATCGAGACGAAAGAGCAACCAATTCTCCACCACCCGTTGATTTGCGGCTGTTTTGAACATTGCGATCCGTTCTGTAAACAGAGTAGCCGTGCAGGCTGGATGACCATTTTCAGGCGACTCAGAGGGAGAAGTGACTGACAGGCAGCGAGGAGTATAAGATCGATGATGAATGTTCGTCCGCTCGACTGAGTCTGAGGCTCTCTTGGTGCTTTGCAGTGTGCATCCCGGTTGAATGATATCCAACGTTGAACGGGAACAGTCTAAATTGTTTTGGTAGTGGATGCGTAGGCTACTGGAAGGTACTGTAGCATCAGGACAGTATTTGTTGATTGGTGTGTAGTACTTGCCGAATGAAGCAAGCTGGAAGATCCATATGGAGCATATGGAGCGATATGCATATGCGCACACTACACCGATTCAGTACCGGCCGATACAAAAGTTGGATAGGGTTCTCGATTGCATTCAAACTATTCGGTCGATCAACTTTGGGCCGTCCGTTTAATCAGTACTGGCTAGCATCGATCTACGCACACACGACGATTGTTTATCGGCCGATAGTTCAATTCGCTCTCCATTCGCTTGGCATCCGACATACGTGCCGTGCGAATCACTGAGAATGGGATGCATCCAATGCTCTCTGAATCTCTTTTTGATTTTCCTTCACCGTTATCTTCCTTGTTGTCAAACACAATTTAAATACAGTCTTTCGAGAATATTCGGTCGACAGTTTGCTAGTATGCGCACTCTTCCCAACCCGACTGTTTGGTTGGCTCGGTATGCGCACCAACAACCCAACCCGACTAAACTATCGGACGGACGGAGTTGGAAGTGAAAAACCCCATTTCATATACAGCACCACATTGTCCTCACAAAGAAAATACACCTGGCACGGTGGAACCTCCTTTCTCCTTTCCTGTTATAGAGGTGAACAACAGACCCCAGCATATGACATTATAGAGAAATAAAAGTAGTATATAACATTAACTTCCCTTCTATTAAAGTTTTAATACAGGGTGTTCAATAAGTTCGAATACGACTACTAATCGTTGTATAAATGCGCACCATGTGCATTCTGTGTATTGGTATTGGTGTCAGCTTTAACCTCATATATAGGTTAAACGACGCGCACGGTGTTGACTTGCTGTCATTTGTTGTTTGTTTACCGCGCACGATGAATGAGTTTCACGACGTATATTGTATTTGATAGTGTATATGGTTTGCGAGAGGTAAGCCCCGGCGACATATTCCGACGGTTGAAATCGAACGGGATGAAGGAATTTCATGTATATCACCATCCGTCGGTACCTGGATACGGGTTAGCCCAAGAACCGTGCGAGACCGGGGCGGCCGCGTTCGACGAGGACGCTGGCCCTCATCAAAGTGGTTGATCGGGAATACCGCAGCTGACCTTGATGGGTCGATCGAAGCTGCCCACACCATCATGACGAAGGACCTGGGATTCAAGCCGTACAAGAAACGCAAGGTTCACGGGGTAACGGCGGCTACAATAAAGAAGAGGTAGGGCAGAGCCAAACTGATACTTTCGCGGCACGCAGGTCAGGAGTTCGTGTTTTCTGATGAGGAACTATTTGTCTTGCAACAGCCGCATAATGTCCAAAATAATCGGCTGTGGGCGCCGACGTTGGCCAGCACTCCCCCCATCCCACATAAACATCCCGCGGTTCCAGAGCATCGCGTCGGTGATGGTTTCAGGGCCGTATCCAGGCGTGGGATGCTCCCACTAGTGTTTATCGAGAAACCGGCACTTCAGCACCTCTACGGGAAGGATCATTACGCCTTTCATTAGGACGGTGTACCGACCCACACGGCGAATATCGTCCAAGCGTGGTGTCGGGAGAATTTGACTGATTATCTCGACAAGGCTTTGTGCCCTCCCAGCTTCCCGGACCTAAATCCCCTGGAGCGAAAATAAAGTGAGCACTATTCCAAGATCTGGGACGAGATGCCGATAGACCAGGTGCGTGCCGCGTGCGATCCTTTTAAGAAACGTCTCAAGTTCGTCTTACAGCACGAAGGAAGGGAGGGGAGTGTGCTTTCAACTTATGTGTGGTAATGGTTCTCAATAAAGAATATCTTGTATTTTCAACAATTTTCTAAAGTGTATTCGAATTTATTGAATACCCTGTATTGTCCCAGAACCAATTCGCATTAAATAGGTGATTTTTAGGTTATCGTACAAAAAAACGGTGAAGTAACCCGGGTGGTTAGTGGTAATCCTCTCAAACTATAGAACCAGATGATTACTCCTTACTGATTTAACATCACATTTCGTGTGAATAACAGCAATTTCATAAAGCGTTCATCGTTGTCTGTATATACTTTTCATATAAACAACTCTCAAAGTTCACAGTTGGACTTTGATCTGGAGCTTAAACTGACCAGTTCATAAACTAAATTTCCTATTCAATGAACCAAACCAATCACAAGTAGCATGACATTCAAACTTGACAGTGATCTGCTATTGGTGGCCTACAGTCAACCTGTAGCATCGACCCCAACAGAAATGTACAACGAATTCAGGTCGACATACACTCCATGCAATTGACCATAGCAGATGTGGAAAGCGAGAAGTGTTCTGTGCAACGCAATGTAATGGGGGGCCATTTCGTGGTCAAATTATCGCTCAAATTATGATAGTTATTTTTTCAAAAATGCATGGCCTTTGAGTTGGCAACACATTTTTATATTTGACAGCTGTCAGTTGTTTGTGTTCGGTTTGATTTACTATTTCATTATCTGCAAATTGTACAGATGTTTCAGTAAAACCATCATTCAGTTAGGACGCACACTACGTTCATTTTACGGTCGACAATTCGATCATGAGAGTAATTAGTTTGAGCAATTACGCAACTCTTTACGCAACAATTACGTTTCTCTCGGGAGAAACAAGTCATCTATCTATGAAACATTTGGAGTAGTCGGTATGGTCGAGATGCTATACATTTTCATTTTTTGAAATAGCAGTGATTTGAACATAAATAGCCATAAAATATATCCAATCAACGACTTGTTTTGAAGATGAAAAATTTGAGTATGCTTATCGCGGCGAGAGGAGATGCGATCTACGAACGCAGTTTGTTGGCTTCCCGTCGAACAAGCATAACAGTTGTACTTTTCAATAAACGAAATTAAATCTGTCGATTTATTAAGAACTTTGGTGAACATTTCATTCATGGTATTCATTCTAACGCTATTTGCCAATTCATTTCCGATCCTTACCTGGTCTAATTAATTTGCTGGTTTTTTATGCTCTAACAAGACTCGATGAAAACACCCAGTGCTTTGGAAACGAACCCCACCTGTAACGTTCAATTCTCTGGACCCGTATTTCACGTGCAGTCCTTGTTACTCTCCGGATGATATGGTTTCAAAATCGTGGTTCATTCTTCGTCCCCATACTTTTTTCGCACCCAGACTGTTTTCACTGGATTTTTTTCAAGCATTGCCATTAATATAAACTAAGCTTTGCTTATATTATAGGGGATAAACATGGGAATGAGATTGGTAAAGTTTAGTAAAAGTTAAAACTTTCATAATTCTTCGTTTGCAAGTTTTCATGTTCTTTATTGTTTGGATATGTCTCAGTTGTTTCTCAATAGAACCCAGTTGGGATTCTAGTTTCTCATAAAGGAAAACTCTTACTGGGGAAAAATACAAAGAGTACGTCAAAATACGTCTTTAAAACATTACCTATTCACAATATTTCTCCAATCAAATTGGTTGTAACTATCTCCCTCCAATTACGAAGGCACCAATTGCTGATCAAGTCCTGCTGTAGTTAGTCCCACCATTTATGCAGAATAGTTATCCTACATTCATGTAACATGTAATGCCCAATGCATTTTTCTAGCTTTGTGCAACTTGGGCTCATTGGCGAGTTTCATGCACTCGTGGTTCATCCTTCGCCTCCATACGCCATCCTCCTGCACATCGCCGAAGATGGACCATAATACACGACGTCCAAATACTCCAAGTGCTCGCAGGTCCTCTCCTAGTATTGTTCACGTCTTGTGTCTGTTAAAGACAATCGGTTTTATGAGCGCTTTGTACAAGGAACATTTCGCACGATTGCTAAGTTTGTTTAATCTCAATTGTTTGCGGAGACCATAAAAGGAGCGACTCCTATTCACAATCCGCCACCGGATCTCGTGGCTGGTATCATTGTCAGACGTTATCATTGAGTCAACTACCTCCAACTCATCGCCATCGATCACATGAAAGTCTTCCCAGTCTAATTTGTCCCCCTCCTCGAATACAGAGCAAATAATCCCATTTTTCCGCTCCTCCGGTAACTGTCGGTTGCTCAAATTTAGACAAGCAGTCGATGGAGACAACTCACCATCTTTTCCGAGCATATCTTGATAAGTTCCGTTCCGATATCATTCTTTCCAGTTGATTCGTTGTTCTTCCACTGTTCAAAAGGATTCGTAAGTTCACCGTAAGTTCTTCATTATTCACTGCACCAACGTATTCGCTTTCATCGTTATCTTGAACATCTGCCTGTATACCATTCAAGTGTTGGTCGAAGCGCTGCATCTACTGTTCGCGCCCGAACATGTCCTGACATGTCTGCTTTCCTAGCTAAGCGGAAAGTTTTAAAATGTGACGCGAACAAAGCAGAAACGCTCTGTTCTATCAGGAAAAAAATATTGAATTTTTTTTTCCTTTACACTTTGGAAATGTGTACGTTATATCGAGTGACGTTATTTCGAGGGTACGTTATAACAAGGGTACGTTATATCGAAGTTTCCCTGTAGTAATAGTAATAGTAATAGTAATAGCAATAGTAATAATAATAGCAATAGTAATAAAAACATGCACCAATAACACCGGCTGAGTGTATCCTATGGCTCACCTCCCCTACTAATACATTCCTAAATTCCCGAGACATTTATGAGAGGTAGTAGAGTTCTCTGCATCTCTCTTAAGTAAATGTCGAACTAACATTCCTTCTCTTTCCTTAGCAGTTGCAAGGACGTGGCCAGGACAATTCTTAACTGTTGGAGAAAGCATGCCTTCATCTAAGAGATATTACCAATCATCAGCAACGGATGAGGGCTAGTTTTTGACTTAACAGTTCTGAATTCGTACCACCTACGATATTGTGCAACTTGCTCAATGCTAATGCTAATGCTAATGCTAATGCTAATGCTAATGCGAACAAAGCAGAAACGCTTGCCCCGCCCGTTCGATGTTACCACTAACTGTCGAAATGAGATTTTTTTTTGAGAGAGATGAGAGATAACAAGAAGACATCCTTAGAGTATTTTCCCGTATAAATAAAAACTGTGTAAATACCAAAGTGTAGAGGCGAATGAACTGCAAAGTTTAAAGCCTCTTAAAAACAAAGAAAAAAAGAAAAAAGGCCAAAGCCATCAACTAGTTATTTAACTCTTTGTGGTCGTTTGTCTGCTCTCAGCCACCATACCTTTTTTACCGTTCTGGTATTTTGTCTGCTCTCAGCCACCACAGCAAGGAACCATGCTAATCTTATATTTTACTCAACCAAGTATCAGTTTATGCTTTTCCTAAATGAAGCTTGATGTCTGTTCACGAATCAATACGATGCTCTTATGAGTAATATAACGGTACTCAGTATCCAACAAAGCAGTTACCCACACAGGACAACGCACAGTGCGTTGAATGCATAGGAATGTGGGACAAAAATCATAACAGCAGAATTTAGCCATTATAACACTTTGGTGCTCCGGTGCACCCGTAGCCGAGTGGTTATCGTCACACCTAACATGCCGGGGGTTCTGGTTCGATTACCGTTCTAGTGGGGGGAATTTCTCGTCAAAGAAATTTCCTCCGACTTGCACTGTGGTCACGCGTATTCCAGAGCTTGCCACTCAAAATGCACTCAAGGCACTCAAGTATTATTTGGCATAGAAATCTCTTATCGCCTCGATAGGTTCTGACATAGCTCCAGAAAATCCAGAGCATTCTAGATAAGCATAGCGTAATTTCACTGCATTGCTGAGAGTTAACTAATTCTATAGTTGATGAATAGCAAATGATTAAGTAATATGTATACATAACTTGCTGGTGCTAAAAGGAATATGCCATGAGTGCATGCGAGGCACGATTTCCAATCAAATCAGGCAGCTGCTTCGTCGACCGCCTTATTGTTATTAATATTACTGAAAAAACAAACATTCGTGCCCGTGAATCGATTGAACATGGGATCAATCCGCTAAAGACTACATACTTGTTAGTGGAAGGAGCTGAAAGAAACAGAATTGTCTTTGGCAGTATCGGCACTCATTGCCGAAATGGTAAACGGATTTTCCTATCTTGGTTCGCTGATAACTACGGATACAAAGATACGCGTGGAATACGAAGTTTATCAAACTAAACCAGGCAAGAGTCGAATTCAGCAATATTTGCTATATGCCAACGCCATATTGAAATGTATCGCAGGAGACAAACATTCTTCATAAATATGTAAACAATCCAAAGGGTGCTCATACACTGTTTGACAGAAGCCAAATCTTTGACTCTTTTTGTTAGACAACATTTGATCAACGTGTACTGATCAAATATATTCGACAAAAAACACGACAAGCAAGTATTCAGCGCATTGTTCGCCACTGTTGATAATTAAAGAGTGGCAAACACAGTGGTGTTTGGAGGGGAAATGGGGGGAATTTGGAAATCGCCTAATATTTCCAAACCAATACGGTTTCAATAAAAAATGTCACATTGTACACTGAGCTACACTTGTTTTCTCTCAATCGATAATGTTTAATCATTTTATCAAGCTTCAAATTAACAAATATATCATAAAATAAAAGAGATAATTCTCGGACAATAAAATTTGATGCGGGGTGATTTGGTCCAGTGTGTGTTTCATCGAAAAAAAAAAAAAAAAAACATACTTATGTTTATGTAAAGTATTTTGAGATAATGTTACAAACGGTAACAGTGTTCTGGGATCGATACCAGGTGTCTTAGCCAGATTCCAGACCAGAGAAATTGTATTGAGACCATCTCGAATTCTGCATGGATCTTTTTCACTGTTGTTCGAGCATTTAGTGACTTTCAACACATTTCGGCTGGTTCGTCACTTTTACTTCCATTTTTTTTTGGAAGAATGTCGTGAGTGAGAATTGAACTCGTGATCTCTGCGTGAGAGGTATGGATGTTACCACTACGTCAGATCGGCTCCCACATCTGGAATCAATTAGACCAATGAAAAGCCTGTAGGACCAATTCACCCCACAGAAATGTGTCCATGTCACCCCACACAACAACGGGAGGCGATCTGGCGTAGTGGTAACATCCATGCCTCTCACGCTGAAGGTCACGAGTTCAATTCTCACTCCCGACATTCTTCCAAAAATGGAAGTAAAAGTGACGAACCAGCCAAATGAGTTGAAAATCACTATAATACAGATAAAAAAAAAACCCCACACAACATGCAAAAAATTAAAATGCAATAATTTTCATTTATTGTTATCAAACTTATAGTTTCGCTGCATCAAATTGTTCGTCTTCTGTAGACGAACAGAACTTTACTGCACAATACACGAAAAGTTTGTTTAATCAGCGAGAAAAACCTTAAAACCGCGATCGGAAAACTCACATTTTTGGACAATCAAAGTGCTTGCAATGTTCATGCTACCGTTTCCTTCCACCTGTCGAATTTTACCAAAGTTTTTTTTACGTTAGGTACATACGGTTCAACAATAAAAGGAGATGACATTATAAAAATTCCAAGTTGAGCCATATTTTTTTTAGTTAAAGGTTCCAAGTCACCCCGTATGTCCAACTCACCCCGTGTTACCTTACATATTTCAAACCACACTTTATCTGTCAAAAAGTGTCAGATATTTGATCTCCGGTCAAACATACGGCCACCTTGACTTAGCTCGAATATGGATATCGTAAGTTCAATATTAGGATAAAGATCACTTGATTTTAGTTCGAACAAGTGAGCAAAGAAAAGAACAAAACTTAATCAAAATTCAAAACAAGCTGCACAGAGCCTTCCTAGAATTACACGATAAAATTCCAGTATATGTCTATCTTCATTTAGTCTCATTTCAAAGCGGCCAGCGCACAAGTTTGAATAACAATCCATCCGTATGAAATTATTGAACTGACCAAATGAGAGCAATTCCAGTGTGTACGCAAAGCTGTAATCTGTTACCTCTGAACAAAATCTTCTCCGCTATTATGTTACTTCATTATTCATCTCGATAATCTCACCTAGGACATTCAATCCTGGTACCCAATATTTTGATATGCGATATATCATTAATGCATAAGTATTGGAAACAGACATACGACTAGACAATACGAGCCTTATTTTGATATACTTTGAATTTGTTTTACCTTTTAACTAACTCACTCTAGAATAGTATACAATGTTCAGATATTTGTTTATGTTATATAAGCTTCACATGTAACATGCATTTTTGTTGCGATACTTACATTCAATCCAAAAAAAATCCTTGTTTTTAAACTAACAAATAAAAATACTACCTTTATCATTTTACTTACGTGTTCTAGACAACGTCTATACACCAAATACACAAATAGTGAACTATATACTTCATCCATGACTGTAAGGTACGGTTTATGGAAACGAAATAGACTTTGTTCACTAAATTTATTCAAAAATTTCTTGTTTATAAATTTACAATCGGAAATACTTATGATACTGACATGCTATTAGTTTGAGAGTTTTGTATAGATTTTGTTGCTAAGAGTCATGAGTACAAAAGTGCAAAAATGGTTTGTTATACATTGTTAATCCTTTTTTAGGGGAAGTTTTTTTCTTGTTCGGATGGATCGAAGATGCAAGAAGCAGAATGCCAGTAAGTTTAATTTTTAAACAAATATAACTTGCGACATTATTCTAATTATGCTTCTGTTTCAGTGGAACATACCTTGTTTACGAGGACGGCAATGTCGATAAGCCAGTATCAAAGGAACGAGAATGGACAAGAAATCGTTTCCACTTTGATGATGTATCCAAAGCGATGCTCACATTGTTCACAGTATCGACATTCGAAGGATGGCCGGGGTATATTTCAATGATCTAATCCGAATAAAACATAGATGACGCAGATTTTTCTTATTTCAGTCTCTTATACGTTTCCATAGATTCCCACGACGAGGATTCGGGCCCTATCCATAATTTTAGACCGATAGTAGCTGCATACTATATCATCTACATCATTATTATCGCATTTTTCATGGTTAACATATTCGTTGGTTTCGTTATTGTTACTTTTCAAAACGAAGGCGAACAAGAATATAAGAACTGCGATCTAGACAAAAATCAACGAAATTGCATAGAATTTGCGCTTAAAGCTAAACCAATACGTCGATATATTCCAAAGCATAGGATACAGTATAAAGTGTGGTGGTTTGTCACTTCGCAGCCATTCGAGTACATGATATTCATATTGATTATGATCAACACGATCACACTTTCGATGAAATTTTATCGTCAACCGGAGATGTATACTGAGATCTTGGATTTATTGAATTTGATATTCACAGCTGTTTTTGCCTTGGAGTTTGTTTTTAAACTTGCTGCTTTCAGGTTTAAGGTAATTCTCCAACATTGTCAATACTACATGTGCTACTGTACAGTTGTTAATATAACCGCATAAAAATTTTATTAGCGAACACGTGGTTCATTTGAAATGCTTCTTCTTTTAGAATTATTTGTGTACAAATTGCGAACTATAATTCAGATAGCGTGGTCTTGAACGTTTTTCCTACGGGATTATGGAGGGTTTTTCTTATCGGAAAGTTTGAATGCATAGTGTCAACGAGCAGGTACAGACATCCTTTTGTTTTCAATGCGTGGCTTACCACAATTCTTTGTTGTTTATCACAATCGTTTCTGCTCTTGAACAGTTATATTTTTCATGCCAATTGTCTTAAAATTACATAAAACGCGAAATCTACTGTTTTCTCATTTTTATTTTTTTTTTCAAACTTCAAAACTGACTTGGTTGTTTTCCTGTCCCAAAAGTCGATATTTGGTAAAAAAAATGCTTCCCGGAATAACCGCTCTGAAAAAAATAGCAGGCTAGAAATATTGTGGCGCGGGAAAAATATAAGACGGTCTGTGATACCGTACGCGAATTACGATTTTGAGCCGGGCGAACGTAATGCATCAGGCAAACGTAAGCCGTCCGATGCTCGCTAAAGCTCAACCGAACATTGCTAAAGGATCGTATCCTTCGATCCAAACTAACCGGGCAATCAGTGGAACACAGATTCGCGTGCGAGACACCAACGCTTCCGAAGGCGAGTCGGCGGTGGACTCGGATCGCGGAATCTTGGCGGATTTAACCTTCATTACATTGACCTCAGAATTAAATTCGAAAAACGAAAGCCAAACATTAATTACCCTTGATTTTCTCGCACCACAATATTTCTAGCCAACTAAATTTTTTTCTGAGTTGTTGTTTCTGTTGCAGTTGTTTTCTGGGGCGATTTATTCCGGTCACGAAAAAAATATATCGGAAACATCGAAAAATCAATATTTTGCAGGAAGTCCCGTTTGATGGTTCGAAATGACCATTTTAATTGGCACCCGAAACCATACTTTCTGCGACGACTAAGTCTCAGAAAGTCGACGTTTGACCAAAAAAAAACAATATGACAGTATATCTCGACGTTTCATGCAATTTTATGACATTGGGCATTAACAAATATTTTTTTAAACCTCGATTTCATGTACTCCGAACTTGAGTGAATTTTCGGTTTCTAGAAATTTCAAACTCAAATAAAAAAAAAACCCAATGGGCAATAAACCCAGAGTAACATCAAATTTGTGTGGATTTGTGGAAACTTGTCGAAAACTCGGACGCTGAGTGAAATTTGTAATAATAAATTTGCGTCACGAGAGAAAAACTGGAATGGCAAATGATAAAGATTCATTGGATAAACTGAACGATCATGATCTGGAAGTTCAAAATGGAGCTTCTGCTTACGAATGAAGATTTGTCGAAGCTTGTTTCGGATCCAAAGCTCGAAGTGATCACGGTGGAGTTCCAGAAAACAATAAATCGTATGAATATCCATAATTGGAGGCGATATACATACATCCAAGACACATTTGGATGATATATGAATATATGATGCAAATAACTGGCATGTACACCCAAAGGTGGAAGCGATATACGGCTTTTTATGCGTATAAAATATGACATAATATGACATATACGATATTTTCACGCTGATATGCGATTTGACCCGACAATGACATATAAAATGAAGAGAATTTACATATATAATTCTGCATATCGCGATACTAGGATGATCGTTATACTGATATACATTATTATGGATGACACTAATGTTCTCAGTGGAACTTTTTCCATCTCAACATAGGTATTACATGCGTCATTTTTATTAGAACCCCTGACATGATAATGTGGGACGCTAACCACTCTGCCACGGGAGCACCGATATACAACTTAATCCATCAATGATATAGAAAAACGTGTTTTTACATTTTATACGATTTCAAATAAACATGATACATCATTTGATTGATATTTTATACGATTGTCACTGCTCAAGCAAAAAAAAAAAGAAAGTGACGAAACTTTGAGAAAAAATAATCCAATCCATTTATAATATTTCATTTGCATTGTTCGAAGAAATTTATAACATCTGTAGTTGAATAGGTTAAATATAGTTAAAAAACGCGTCATAAACAATTAAAATGACTCGATAAAACTAAGACCAATTTTAAAATTCATGGTAAGCAAAAAAAACAAGAAAATTAATCCCCTAAAAAGCTTCTAGGGTTAGTACTTGGTCGTGTAACCTTTGTTACGCATCACTTCACGCACTCGGTTTGGCATGGATTCCACAAGCTTCTGTCACGTAGTTACCGGGATGGCATACCAACAAGCTTGGATCCTATTTCACAGTTGCTACTTGTTCTTCGACTTCTCCATGTCATCATAATATGATTCAGATCCGGTGACTGCGCTGGCCACTCCATGACGTAGACTTGGTTATCTTGGAACCTCTTTGATGATCTTGGCGGTGTGCTTCGATCGTCTTCGGATATGAACTGCCATTTCAGGGGCATCTCTCACTCGGCGTGTGGCAACATAACATCCCTTAGGATTTGGGCGTAGATGCACTGATCCATGATCTGGGGGCCGACCCCGTACCAGGAGAAGCACTCCACACCATAATGTTCCCTCCTCCTTGCTTGAATGTCGTCGTGGTATACTGTGGCATGTTAGCGCAGGCTACTGGGCGATGGACCCAAGTTTTTCCGTCCGAGCAGATGAGGTTTCCTTTCGTCCGACCACAGTATATTTCGCCACTGCTTTTCCTTCTCCGGACTAATCCAATCGAAGCGGTCTTTCGCGGACTTAAGCCGTGTCATCAGACGCTTTGGCGTTAGCATCGGAAACCTTCCTTTTACCGTCTAGCCCCTGCTCCGCCAGCCGCTGCTGAACTGTCAGGGCGAACAAGTTCAATTCGTCCTGGATCTTTTTCAAGACCTTGAAGGGATCTTTCTTGGAGGCTCGCTTTATGGCAGAGGCATCCTTCGGGGTCGTTTTCCTTAAGCGTCCAATCGTTTAGGATTTTTTGCGGTCATGGAGGACAATAAACACAAAGATTTTGGATCGTAACAAGTACTCTGCGATTTCGGGTTGGCTGCTGCCTGCCTTGAACATTTGTCGGATGACCATCCGCTGTGTTTCCGTGCAATTATGCGCGCGATCCATTTTTCGTTAACTGCAACTAGAATTCGAGAATTAAAACCTTACATACTTCTTGTTTACATGATCAATACTTATCAGTATCCGAAAAACACAAAGTACCACCGAGAAACAATTTTCTTCAAATCGATTGAAACAACACTCGATCAGCCGAAACGAGGAACTGGACCAAAATTTCGTCACGTCATTTTAGTTGTTAAGTATGCTTAAAACGCATTTTTCAATGAATGACTATTGTGTTAACTACAGATGTTATAAATTTCCTCGAACAATGCAAAACAATTATTGTAAATAGATTTAAGCACTGGATTGGATTATTTTTGACGTAGGACTACGTCTTTCATTTCTATACCGGGGTGTAAAATCAAAGTTTCGAAAACGAAAGCGTTACGCCGGAGACCGAGATTTTGAGCGTTAATAGCTCCTAAACAACTGAACGAAATGGTATGATAAACACTTCATTCGAAAGATAAAATGTCTACGCGTTATATACTTGTTACTTTTTGTTCCAAAAACTTGTTTCAATAGTCGTAAAATTGCTTTCAAAACAGGCTATTGAAATCACCAATCGGTATATAAGCGAGCGACGCTCGGAAATCCACTCAGTTCTAATTGAACAGCGATTGGAGCATGTTGTCGCTGTTGCGGTGAAGCTCTTTATTTATCATGAAAGCGCGGATGAACGGTGTCACCAAGAGCCTGTTTGAGCACCCTAGGCCAGAAGGGAATCTATCAGGAGGAGAGTGATGCCACAAACGGTTCCCTGGGAAGACATCGCTACACACACATACACGCGCGGCTATTAACAGGTGGTTATCGAGTTGGCATTAACCACTGGTGGGCTTCCAGTATCGAGGAAAATGTGGAAATATCTAATCGTTACTGAGAATAATCTGCCAGTTCCTCTGGGAATTTTCAAAATATATTCATGTGAAAGAGTTTAATTGAATGTTTTCTATCCATGTTACACTGTGACCAAATATGTTTCAATCAAGTGCTATTAACAGGTGGTTATCGAGTTGGCATTAACCACTGGTGGGCTTCCAGTATCGAGGAAAATGTGGAAATATCTAATCGTTACTTAAAATAATCTGCCAGTTCCTTTGGGAATTTTCAAAATATATTCATGTGAAAGAGTTTAATTGAATGTTTTCTATCCATGTAACACTGTGACCAAATATGTTTCAATCAAGTGCTATTAACAGGTGGTTATTGAGTTGGCATTAACCACTGGTGGGCTTCCAGTATCGAGGAAAATGTGGAAATATCTAATCGTTACTGAAAATAATCTGCCAGTTCCTTTGGGAATTTTCAAAATATATTCATGTGAAAGAGTTTAATTGAATGTTTTCTATCCATGTAACACTGTGACCAAATACATTTGGTTTTGTGGTTTTTCAATCAATCGCAATTAACAGGATAGCTTCAGAAGATTATTCTTCCCCATCAGTAGGATATTTCCGTATCCAATATTGTATGCGCCCGCAATCGATTATTGCTCAGTCGCCGAAAGTTCCGAGCTCAGAGAGTTCATTCCCCTCTAGTTTGCCTTCCAAATTGCCATCGTAAACCACACCTTCCCTCGGTTCAATCACACACAAAAAGCATACTTAAGCGATATTCTGGTGGTGAGACACATTCATTTTTCGTGAGGACATCGACAAGACAACATCGTTGCCTAACGTGCTGGAGGAGGTGGACGGCGAAGGATCGACACATACACGCGCAGAACTCTTTCCGTTAGGATGCCATTCAGCATCGAGAAAGTTCCGGAAAGATCTAATCATTGCTGGAAAATAATCTGCCAGTTCCTTTGGGAATTTTCGAAATATATTCATGTGAAAGAGTTTAATTGAATGTTCTCTATCCATGTTACACTGTGACCAAATATGTTTTAACCAAGTGCTATTAACAGGTGGTTATCGAGTTGGCATTAACCACTGGTGGGCTTCCAGTATCGAGGAAAATGTGGAAATATCTAATCGTTACTGAAAATAATCTGCCAGTTCCTCTGGGAATTTTCAAAATATATTCATGTGAAAGAGTTTAATTGAATGTTTTCTATCCATGTAACACTGTGACCAAATATGTTTCAATCAAGTGCTATTAACAGGTGGTTATCGAGTTGGCATTAACCACTGGTGGGCTTCCAGTATCGAGGAAAATGTGGAAATAACTAATCGTTACTGAAAATAATCTGCCAGTTCCTCTGGGAATTTTCAAAATATATTCATGTGAAAGAGTTTAATTGAATGTTTTCTATCCATGTAACACTGTGACCAAATATGTTTCAATCAAGTGCTATTAACAGGTGGTTATCGAGTTGGCATTAACCACTGGTGGGCTTCCAGTATCGAGGAAAATGTGGAAATAACTAATCGTTACTGAAAATAATCTGCCAGTTCCTCTGGGAATTTTCAAAATATATTCATGTGAAAGAGTTTAATTGAATGTTTTCTATCCATGTTACACTGTGACCAAATATGTTTCAATCAAGTGCTATTAACAGGTGGTTATCGAGTTGGCATTAACCACTGGTGGGCTTCCAGTATCGAGGAAAATGTGGAAATATCTAATCGTTACTGAAAATAATCTGCCAGTTCCTTTGGGAATTTTCAAAATATATTCATGTGAAAGAGTTTAATTGAATGTTTTCTATCCATGTAACACTGTGACCAAATACATTTGGTTTTGTGGTTTTTAAATCAATCGCAATTAACAGGATAGCTTCAGAAGATTATTCTTCCCCATCAGTAGGATATTTCCGTATCCAATATTGTATGCGCCCGCAATCGATTATTGCTCAGTCGCCGAAAGTTCCGAGCTCAGAGAGTTCATTCCCCTCTAGTTTGCCTTCCAAATTGCCATTGTAAACCACACCTTCTCTCGATTCAATCACACACAAAAAGCATATTTAAGCGATATTCTGGTGGTGAGACACATTCATTTTTCGTGAGGACATCGACAAGACAACATCGTTGCCTAACGTGCTGGAGGAGGTGGACGGCGAAGGAGAACACATACACGCGCAGAACTCTTTTCGTTAGGATGCCATTCAGCATCGAGAAAGTTCCGGAAAGATCTAATCATTGCTGGAAAATAATCTGCCAGTTCCTTTGGGAATTTTCAAAATATATTTATGTGAAAGAATTTAATTGAATGTTTTCTATCCATGTAACACTGTGACCAAATATGTTTCAATCAAGTGCTATTAACAGGTGGTTATCGAGTTGGTATTAACCACTGGTGGGCTTCCAGTATCGAGGAAAATTTGGAAATATCTAATCGTTACTGAAAATAATCTGCCAGTTCCTTTGGGAATTTTCAAAATATATTCATGTGAAAGAATTTAATTGAATGTTTTCTATCCATGTAACACTGTGACCAAATATGTTTCAATCAAGTGCTATTAACAGGTGGTTATCGAGTTGGCATTAACCACTGGTGGGCTTCCAGTATCGAGGAAAATGTGGAAATAACTAATCGTTACTGAAAATAATCTGCCAGTTCCTTTGGGAATTTTCAAAATATATTCATGTGAAAGAGTTTAATTGAATGTTTTCTATCCATGTAACACTGTGACCAAATACATTTGGTTTTGTGGTTTTTCAATCAATCGCAATCAACAGGATAGCTTCTGAAGATTATTCTTCCCCATCAGTAGGATATTTCCGTATCCAATATTGGATGCATAAAACCTTGTGCCTCCAACGTAACGCTCTCGTTTTCGAAGTTCTCCAAATATTCATTCATTCAGAATGAATTCAGATTCAACTTCATACAAATGATCTCTATATCAACGAGAGTCCTACGTCACCCTTGCGGTTATACCATAGATATAACCCACTTCCAGTTTTTTCTCAAAGTTTTGTTACATTCTTGTTTTTTTTTGCTTGAGCAGTGGTCCAGTGGTGTTTTGTCCGACACTGTATAAATTAATTTGAAAATTTAATTTCGGTGTATTTTTTTCCCTGCAAGTATGAGCCAATAAAAGTGATGCAGCGTAAAACGTCTTATTTATCAGTTTAAAATTAAAATAATGTGTTATCAAAATAATAAATCAAGTAAATACACACGCCATAATCCGATTGTGTTTTATGCGGTTATAAAAACATTACGTGCACTTACAGTCAACCTGAATCTAATTAAATAAAATATATATTTCAGAATTATTTTGGAGACGCTTGGAACGTGTTTGATTTCATTATTGTGTTGGGTAGTTTCATCGACATTGTGTACTCGGAAGTAAACGTTAGTAAAGGCATGAAGGTATATATTCTATTCTATTTTTGATCTATTTTTTATATAATATTATAATTCGAATCGAATCGTCATCTGAGATGAACTTAGCAATGTAGGCAGATTTAAAACGCACGCATTATCATTCCTATATTCAATATCTAGGGTGGCTCCAGTATCATTTCAATCAACTTCTTCCGTTTATTTCGAGTTATGCGATTGGTTAAATTGTTGGCTCGAGGAGAAGGTATACGAACCTTATTATGGACATTCATCAAATCTTTCCAAGCACTTCCCTATGTTGCCTTGTTAATCGTCATGCTATTTTTTATTTATGCTGTAATTGGTATGCAGGTAAATTGTAGTTGTAACATCTAGCTATATTCTTTAATGTACATGTCTCACTGCTTTTTAGGTATTCGGAAAAATTGCCATGGACGATGAAACGTCTATACATCGAAACAACAACTTTCAAACGTTTCCGCAAGCTGTTTTGGTTTTATTTAGATCCGCAACTGGTGAAGCCTGGCAAGATATCATGTTGGACTGTTCGACCCGCCCAGGAGAAGTAAATTGCGATCCACGGTCCGATGACGCTGGTTCTCTTGAGGGATGTGGTTCAAATATTGCATTCCCCTATTTCATATCATTCTACGTTTTATGTTCGTTTCTGATCATCAATTTGTTTGTTGCTGTTATTATGGATAACTTCGATTATCTCACGCGTGATTGGTCGATATTGGGACCCCATCACCTCGATGAATTTGTGCGACTGTGGAGTGAATATGATCCTGATGCGAAAGGAAGAATAAAGCATTTGGACGTTGTTACATTGCTTCGGAAAATTTCTCCTCCCTTAGGATTTGGAAAACTGTGTCCGCATCGTGTAGCATGCAAACGATTAGTTTCTATGAATATGCCATTAAATAGTGATGGTACAGTTTTGTTTAATGCGACATTATTCGCTGTCGTCAGAACATCGCTCAAGATTAAAACTGAAGGGAATATAGATGATGCAAATGCAGAACTAAGGGCAACAATAAAACAAATATGGAAGAGAACAGCTCCAAAGCTCTTGGATCAAGTTGTCCCACCGCCAGGAGTTGATGATGAAGTAACAGTTGGCAAGTTCTATGCTACTTTTCTTATTCAAGATTACTTTCGGCGATTCAAGAAGCGCAAAGAAACCGACAAGCATGCTGAATTTGATAATAAGCGCGCAATAACATTGCAAGCCGGTTTAAGAACGTTGCACGAGGCTGGTCCTGAACTTAAACGTGCTATTTCCGGTAACCTTGAGGATATGGGTGAAGACAATCCAGAACCAATGCACAGGGTAAGAAGAGTCATACAGATCCCACTAATATATCCATTTTTATTGGTCCTATCATTCGTGACCGGAATAAATCGCCGCATTGAACAACTGCAACCGAAACAACCGTTTAAAAAAAGTGTAGTATGCGAGAATACGAGAATAAGGAATCGAGGCGGCCCAATCCGCCAAAATGACGCGATCCGAGTCCACCATCGACGCCGTCGGAAGTGTCTCGCACGCAAACCTGTGTTCCACTGATTGCCCGGTTAGTTTGAAATATAGGATACGATCCTTTAGCAATGTTTTGAAATACAATACCGCACCACAATATTTCTAGCATATTGCACTTTTTCTGAGTGGTTGTTTCAGTTGCAGTCGTTTTCTGCGGCGATTTATTCCGGGAACCGGTAGTAGAAGCGTAAACATATTTTCAATCGATTGACGCATACATCTTTGCTAACTAACCCGAAATTTTTGATTATGTTTTACATGTTCAGTTTTTATATTGTCCAGCTTAGTTCCCCAATGATTCGAAGCTACGAGGGTCATTTGAAAAGTCCGTGCAAAGTCAGAGGGATTGTACTACTGGCGCGTATCGAAGTTATGTTGTCTGTTTATGTTTGGCTTTCCTTGAAATCGAGGAAATCGAGTGATTTTTTTATAACGACAACACACCAGCCCACACCTCAACAGTTATCATCGCAAAATTAATGGAAATAGGGCTTCAACTCGTTTTACATTTCCTACAGACTTGGCTCATTCGCTCCTCAGTTTGTAGAAATGACTGAAGGAAAATATTATTCTGACGACAAAACTTATTGTTGGACGGTGTGTTATTCTAAGAAGTTAGGAAAGCTCAATCAGCCATATCTGGGATAGGTTAACCCAGAAGTCGTGTGGGGCTCACACCTACTAAAAATCAAGCCCTCTCCTCCTTGCCTCGTTTCCTCCGAGACTACACCAAGGCGCACCATGCACTTCACCACTCTCCAACGCTGACTAGTGTTGTTTAAACCCCCCTTTTCTGTTTTCTTCATATTTACGATCCGTTTGTATTCATTTCTTAAGTATCCGTTTACCCGTCGAGAATTGTACCGATTATTTCGTGCCTTACGTGCCAGAACCGATGTAGATATTGCCTGAAGCAGCCATGTTCTTGTCGAAAGCATTCGTCTCCCACTTCCGCTCACACCTTGTTGTCCTCCGTACTACTAGGTGGTTTTGTTCACCGATTTTATACCAGATCGCCTGGTTATCACTATGCGTATACGATTGGCACACTTTCCACTCCATGTTCGCCAACAACGACGGACTGCAAAAGGTAACGTCGATGATGGATTCGCGTCCATCTTTCCGGAAAGTGCTGGCGGTACCTTCGTTCAATAACGTCACTTCCAGCTTTGCGAGAGCTTCCAATAGACTGTATCATCTTACGTTGATACATCTACTTCCCCGCTCCACCGCTCAAGCGCTTAAGTCATCTCCAATGACGATCGATTTCTTACCGATTAATTCCGCGGTCTTTGCGTCTAGCATCTGGTGGAACTGCTCATTTATTTATCTCGTCCATTACATATGAAGATTCCATTGATTTTGGCGATCGCGAAACCTTTCTGTGAACTATCTACCGCTTCTTGGAGTGCGACCTTCCCATCACCAGTATT